>NW_021963095.1:0-223517 GCF_901765095.1 Microcaecilia unicolor | reverse complement strand
TGGCCTAGTGGTTAGGGGGTGGACTTTGGTCTGGGGAACTGAGATCGAGTCCCACTTCAGGCACAGGCAGCTCCTTGTGACTCTGGGCAAGTCCATTGCCCCATGTAAGCTGCCTTGAGCCTACCATGATGTGAAAGCGCGGGGTACAAATGTAACAAATAAAAAAAAGAGCCCCAAAGTTAGATATGGTATCAGTCTTTTTAACATAGTCAAAACATGGAACATGGTCAGTGGTGCTTTTGAGGATATGCTCCCTTAAATGAAAATTTTATTTAGACAAGAAGTTTTGGTGTTGACGTCCTTTCTTCCAGAGATCATGTGCTGTCACTGTCCTGTTCTTAGGTTTGGAGATGGCTATACGATAGTAGTACGGATAGCAGGGTCAAATCCTGACTTGAAGCCCGTGGAGGAATTCTTTGGGCATGCCTTTCCTGTAGTGTCCTGAAGGATAAACATAGGAGCATGCTTCAGTACCAGCTCCGCTCTGCACAGTCTTCTCTGGCCAGATATTTAGCATCCTCTCCAAAACAAGAAAAGACTCAAAATAGAAGACTACTCTGTTTCTCAGACACACTCGACCAAGTAAGTTCCTCTTGTATAGCAGTCCTTCTTAACGTTTGCAAGGAGAAACAGGTAATTGTATTTCCATTAAAATGTTTTATATGAACTCCTAAGGTTAGCCACTGTTACTTGCTCTTCTGGCTTCAAGCCATTCTTTAGAATTTGCACACGATTCAGCATTGTTGTGCAGAATCACGAATCAGGTGGTGAAAGAGCATGTTGGTCACCTGAACTCTGCAAGACCTCTTCCTTTATGTAGCACTTGGAGGGGCAACTTGTTTTTTAGCCCCTTTAGCCGCGATTAAGGCTGGTTGGCTGGCCATCTCTCCACCCTCCTGAGCACTCCCCAGGCAGTCTAGTGGCCTCTTCGGGGACAGGAAAGAACCCTACTCTTTCTGCCTGCTGCCGCCACTTTCTGGCCTGGTGCGCTGCTTCTTCAAAATGGCCACCAAGACTTTAAGTAGTAACCTCATGAGGCTGCCGCAGGAAGTAAGAGTCAGGTTCTTTCCTCATCGTAGCTCCCTATTGAGTGCAGGTGCAGGTGGATGCATGTGAGGGGGTGGGCCTGGAAAAAAAACTATGGAAGGTGTGTGGGGGGGTTGGACAAAACTATGGATAGTCTGTTTTTGGGGACTAAAAAAACTATGGATGGTGTGTGGTGTGGGGGGTGCTGAAACAAACTGGATGTTGTGTGGGTGCAGGAGGGCTGGATGGTACAGGGGGGGGCTGTAAAAAAAAGTAGATGCTATAGAGGCAGGGAAGGGGGCTGGGGAAACAAAATTTTGCAGAACTTGCAGATGTATGCAAGATGTTCCTAGGGGGGCGGTGGGTGTGGTCCGCCCCTGGTGCACGCCGCTGGGTGGTTGCCGCGTGCGCCTGTCCTCCATTCGTTCCATGCTTCTTCTCTGCCTGTTCTGAGGCAGAGAAGAAGCATGGAACGAACGGAGGACAGGCGCGCATGGCACCCCCCAGCGGCGTGCACCCGGGGGGGTTCTTTCGCGGGGGTGTCCTTTCGCCAGGGGGGTTGCGCTGCACCTGGGGATCCGCCCCGGATGTCAGCCCCCCTAGGAACGCCACTGGATGTATGCAGAATTTTGAAATTTTTGCACAGAATTCTGGCAAGAATAAATGTTATAAAGGATAGTAGCCCTATGCAATGTATAATAGTTAATTTAATGATTAGTGAAATATTTATCCTTTATGGATTGAAATGTAAGAGCAATGGAGCTCCCCTCCAGCAAAGGTACAGTCATTGGCGTACCAAGGGGGTCCGCCCTGGGTGCACGCCGCTGGGGGGTGCCGCGGTGTGCGCCTGTTGCCCTGTCTCAGTCCGATTTCGCAATTCGCATGTGTTCACTGCCCCCTGAGTCTGCCCCGGAACAGGTTACTTCCTGTTCTTCTCTTCTTCCCAGCCTCTTTTCACTAGTCTTTCTTCAACTGAGTCACAGCTGTACAACATTCACCCACCTCTTCCTCTCGTTGCCTACAAACCACTTTTTCTTGCTTTCTAGCTTCTTCCAACACCCCTTCCCCCCTCCTCCGTCTATAGGATCTGCCAACCAATACTCTTGCTCTCTCCCTCTATCTTTTCCCCAGCAATCTGCCTCGCACGCACACACACTTTCTCTTACTCATTTCTCCCAATTAGTATCTCTTCCTTTCAGCATCCCTCCAGGTAGTCAGCTTTGTACTTTGTATGCATGGATCTGAAAGCAGAATTTCAAAGAAATACACTCCACATTTTTCCCTTTGGAAAATACCAGGGCCAACAGTGCTACAGGGGAGAAGTGGGATTCAAATCCTCCTGACCTCTCAAATGCTTTCCTGTCATGCTTTCCCACACCCATTGCCTGGTCCTCTTCCTTCCGCCTCTCCCCATAGCCCTTACTGAATGCTGCACTATTTTGATATTCCAATGATCGGGTTTCCCTCTCAGTGGTGCATAATTCACAAATAAATATAGGAGGCTATTGAAATAAGAAGCAAGTCCCAAGATCAGTTACAATCAATTTCATATAGAGTCAGGGTGTGATGGAAAACATGTGACATTTAATTAATACTAACAGTAAAGAGGAATATATTCAATGGAGGTAAGAAAAGCCTTGGGGCCCTTCCTCGGGACATGTTGAAGCACATTTAAAATGGATAACTGAGGAATCCTGCTGAAGTTGGGAAAGGCATTCCTCCCCCTTATAACCTACTCCCTTATAGCATGTTCAAGCAGGCCGGTCGCCTGAATACTTCAGCTAGGAATAATGGAATTAGACTCTGGTTCTATTTTGTTGGTTTTCAGAACAGGGGCCATGATTAAGAGCATTTGTATTGTGCCACTAGAGGTGAAATTCTTGGACCGGCGCAAGACGAACCAAAGCAAAAGCATTTGCCAAGAATGTTTTAATTAATCAAGAACGAAAGTCGGAGGTTTGAAGACAATCAGATACCGTCGTAGTTCCGACCAGAAACGATGTCGACTAGCGATCCAGCGGCGTTATTCCCATGACCCGCCGAGCAGCTTCCAGGAAACCAAAGTCTTTGAGTTCCGGGGGGAGTATGATTACAAAGCTTAAACTTAAAGGAATTGACAGAAAGGCACCACCAGGAGTGGAGCCTGCGGCTTAATTTGACACAACACAGGAAACCTCACCCCCCCAGACACAGAAAAGATTGACAGATCGATAGCTCTTTCTTGAATCTGTGGGTGGTGGTGCATGGCCGTTCTTGGTTGGTAGAGCGTTTTGTCTAGTTAATTCTGATAATGAACGAGACTCCTCCATGCTAACTCGACCCTCCCCCAGTGGTCAGCGTCCAACTTCTTAGAGGGACAAGTGGCGTTCATCCACACAAGATCGAGCAATAACAGGTCTGTGATGCCTTTAGATGTCCAGGGCTGCACGCGTGCTATGCTGAATGGATTAGCTCGTGTCTACTCTTTGCCAACAGGTGCATGTAACCCGCTGAACCCCGTTCGTGATAGGGATTGGGGATTGCAAATATTTCCCATGAACGAGGAATTCCCAGTAAATGCATGTAATAAGCTCACGTTGATTAAGTCGCTACTACCGATTGGATGGTTTAGTGAGGTCCTCGGATCGGCCCCGTGTCTCACTTATAGTCTCTTCCTTATATTATTATTATTATTATTAGCATTTGTATAGCGCTACCAGACACACGCAGCGCTGAACATCTGATACAAAGAGACAGTCCCTGCTCAAAAGAGCTTACAATCTAATTACAGACAGACAAGACAGTTACGGGTGAGGGAATAATGGGTGAGAAGGAAGGAAGGGAGAAGGGGAGGGCAAGTGGCTAGGGGCTAAAAGCAGCAGTGAAAGGTGGGTTTTCAGCATAGAAGTCTATTCCAAGCATAAGGCCGCGAGAGAAAAGGAGCGAAGCCTAGAGTTAGCAGTGCAGGAGAAGAGATTTGTCCAGTGAGCGGAGTTCACGGGGAGGAATGTAGGGAGATATGGGGGGCTGCAGAGTGGATGCATTTAAAGGTCAGTACTAGAAGTTTAAACTGAATGCGGAAGCGGACAGGGAGCCAGTGAAGTGACTTGAGGAGTGGGCTAGTGTGGGTATAACGATTCTGGCACAAAATAAGTCGTGCTGCAGAATTTTGGACAGATTGGAGAGGAGAGAGATGGCTGAGCGGAAGACCAGTGAGAAGTAAATTGCAATAGTCCAAGCGAGAGGTGACAAGGGTGTGGATAAGGGTTCTGGCAGCGTATTCAGAAAGGAAGGGGCGAATTTTGCTAATATTGTAGATAAAGAAACAACAGGTTTTGGCGATCTGTTGAATATGCGCAGAGAATGAGAGAGAGGAATCAAAGATGACTCCAAGGTTACGAGCTGAGGAGACAGGGAGGATGTGAGAGCCATTAACAGAGATAGAGAAAGGGGGAAAAGGGGAGGTGGGTTTAGGGGGAAAAATTAGAAGTTCAGTTTTAGTCATGTTGAGCTGTAGATGGCGTTGAGACATCCAAGCAGCAATGTCAGACAAGCAGGCTGAGATTTTGTCCTGGATCGAGGTTGAGATTTCAGGGGTGGAGATGTAGATCTGAGAGTCATCAGCATAAAGATGGTACTGGAAGCCATGGGATCAGGGTACCAAGGGAAGAGGTATAGATGGAGAAAAGGAGGGGTCCAAGGACAGAACCCTGAGGCACACCAACAGAAAGTGGGATGGAAGTTGAAGAGGATCCACCAGAGTGAACACTGAAAGAACAAGAACCAGGAAAGAACAGGGCCCTGGAATCCAGAAGTATAGTGTGGTCAACAGTGTCGAAAGCAACAGATAGGTCAAGAAGGATAAGGATAGAATAGAGACCTCTGGATTTAGCCAGTAGCAGGTCATTAGAAACTTTGGTAAGTGCAGCTTCAGTAGAGTGAAGAGAGCGAAAACCAGATTGGAGTGGGTCAAGAATAGGTTGCGAAGAAAGAAAGTCAAGACAATGGCGGTGAACGACACGTTCAAGTAATTTGGAGAGGAAAGGGAGAAGGGAGATGGGAGACAGGTAGGGTCGTGAGGGTTTTTTAAGGAGTGGAGTGACAACAGCATGTTCGAAGGCCATAGGAACAGTTGCAGTGGAGAGTGAAAGATTAAGGATGTGACAGATGACTGGGATGATAGTAGGAGAGATAGTGTTAAGTAGATAAGTGGGGATGGGATCAGAGGAACAGGTAGTACATTTAGAGGAGGAAAGAAGAAGGGCAGTTCCCTCAATAGACACTTCAGAGAAGGAGGAAAAAGAAGGAGAGGAAGGAGAGTAGGGAGAGAGAGGTGGGGAGGGTGTAATATAGTATATTATAGTATAATCCCTTCTGTACTGTAAATAATTTGCGTGTTCCCACCAACTATTCTGATCTCATACTCCCCCACTGCTCTTTACACAGTCCAGGAATTAACAAATTCCATAATCAGAAGGACTCGCTGGGATATAAGAAGATAGTTTATTATAATCTCACCAACAGTAGTACAGGCAAATCAGGCATCCATCTCTGGATCACACAGCAGGTGCAATCTGATCACTTTCTTCTGCCGCCTAGAGCCTTCTAGCGCGCGGTATCCTTCAGACTGCCTCTTATTTACTTATTTTTGGCCCCATTGATTCCAATGGACCCTAGCTTTTTCACCAGAGCTCTTTGGCCCTTATCAGTTGATCAGAATGACTTCACATTCCCAAACCTTCCTCTAGCCCCCCCCCCTCCCCCTTTGGATAGTCTCACCCGGGGTGCAGCTGACCCAGTACTATCTCTACAATCTTGCTCATGACGTCTTGTAGGTGCCAGTCTCCTCATTGTTTACAGAGTAGATTTCCCCCACCCTCTGTCAGCTCTCAATTACCTCGTTTCAGCACTTGCCACAGTGAAATGTAACTGTGTCAAAGGTGATCTCTGATTTTAAGAGGCCTAGATCTTTAGCCTGAGCCATTGGCCTGCATTCTACTGAGAGCAAGGGCTAGCATATTTCTACAGTACTCCCTTTTTCCGAGTATTTCTCTTTTATTATTTCACTTTTATCCAACCCCTACAATCCCCTTCTGAGTGCCTGCCCTTTGCAGCCCCTTCCCTGGTTCTATCCCTCCTTCTATCTTCCCCATAGCCCCTCCCAAAGTGCTCTTCCTGAATGCCCCATACTGAATGCTTTCCCTATTCTCCCCACTTTTACTGAGTGCTTGCTTTCCCAATTTACAAATGCCCCCCCCCCCCCCCCCCATTAGCTCCCGCTTTTCTCCCTTACTTTCAGGCCAGCAGGTGCCAGAAGTGTAATCTTTGGTGTAATCACCTTGCTTTTTCCCTTCCTGTTTTCCACCCCAGTGGTTGTGATTATTCACACTCATCCCCAGGGCCGGTCTTAGGCAGGGGCGACAGGAGTGGTCGCACAGGGCCTCGTGCCTCCAGGGGCCTTGCGGCACTTCCAGCAGCTTTCCTTCCAGCCACCCTATGTTTAAAAAGTCGCAGCGGCAGTGAAAAAGCAGGCTCGCCTCTAGCCTTTAAGCCTTCCCTTCTCTTCTCTCTCAGCGTGCACTGTGCCACCTTCACGGAAACCAGAATCAGGAAATTTCTGTATACCCTACTCCTAGAGCACATCCAAACCTCATCAGCCCCAACCCACAGCACTGCTGCCATTTTACATGTACACCAAATAAAGAAAAATGGAGGAATAGATATATATAAATAGATTGATATATGTATCTAATCTTTTTTTTTTTGGTCTGCTGTAGGATCTCTCTCCATACAAACGTTCAATGGAAGAGCTTTTTAAAAAAATTTTAAACCAGTATTAAATTATAACTTATGATTATATCCGGAATTCAAACTATGTTTGTATATCTAAACTTTATTTTTTTCCACTTTCCTTTAGGTTTTTGTCAACTTTGCTAAGGACCAAAGCGATGATGACCACTTAAAAGATATGTCATTGCACAAAAATCAAACAGTTGTCAATGTTGCACTCCTTACATCATTTTTAAAAAATGAACAGGTGAAAGAAAGCTATGTGTGAAGAGCCACTGGCTAGGTGGAGCTAGGGGATGAAAAGTGGAAACAGGAAAATAACTTCCTGTACAAGGAATGGGATATTTGGACAGCAATTGCCAGAAGGATTTGGAGAGAAACAACGTACACCCATCCCCACTCCACTATTAAAAAAAAAAAAACTGGAGACTTTCTATTGATAACCATTCAATGCAATGCAATTCAATGCAATTAAATGGGATTCCATGGCAGAGGAAGTGCCTCAGGTGCTCTGCCTCGTTGTACTGTGCTAAAATTAAAGACTTGAATAGAATAATACAGTATGACTGTGTGAAGCCTTAGTATGTGCCCACTGGATGTTGTGGGCTTTAAAGCATAGTTGGAATTTGTTTTCTTGTATGTACTTCACCTTTGTGTACTACCAGGATTTCAAAACATTTCACTGAAGAATCAAGGCCAGTGATAGAATATTGGTAGTTTAGGGCCGACACATTCATACTCTTGGTTAAGAGTGCTGTGTAATGTTGTGCCCTTCCTCTGTAATAGAAGCGCCGATCTGACTGTATTACTTGGTTTGGCATAGGTCAATTAATGAGTGCCACTAATTAATGCCATTAATATTTTCAGTATTTCTTGATTCTTTATCATGCGCAAAAACAGTATGTGAAATAGCTACAGTCTACTTTTATGAAAGATTATTTTTATTCAGGCATTGCATCTAAATCATATCTCTAGAAAAATGTGCAGTGCCATTTATAAATGTGAGCTTGTCTGTCTGCAGGTCCATTCTGTTTTCATGTTTACTTAAGATGTAGCAGCAAATCTTCCTAAAAGTGTGGTAGGAATACTTCCCCCATATTTTAGTATCCTTGCGTATTTTTTTCTGGTTAGACAGTAGGTTTGGTATAATTTTATATATAATGAGTGGAAGTAATGCTTTGCTTCCAACTGCTATCG
This sequence comes from Microcaecilia unicolor, assembly GCF_901765095.1. Lineage (NCBI taxonomy): Eukaryota > Metazoa > Chordata > Amphibia > Gymnophiona > Siphonopidae > Microcaecilia > Microcaecilia unicolor. The sequence continues at coordinate 215,525 of NW_021963095.1, read as the reverse complement.
CCATCCCTGATTAAATTTAAAGGCATTTTGAAGCATAAACCACTGTAAGTGTAATATGTCATTTCTTTAGACAGAAGTTCTCACACAAGCAAAAGTTTTGAAAACACAAGCTACAGTAAGGACAATTTTCAAAGGTATCCAGTTACGAGGCTAAATCCCCGAGGATGAAAACTGCACTCTCACTGTGGCTCAATCTAGCCTCCTAGTTTCAGTAGGCAACTAGATTATTTCATGACAAAAATTCTGGGATGTAGGAAGGGAAAATACACATAGATTTGATGTGTATTTGCAGGTAAGCAGCTTACTCACAGACACTTCTTGTGGACCTGTCCATATGCAGTCCACTCAACACATGCACAGTTGCTGCAATTGAGAATGTTTCAGGAGTCCTGGCCATAATTATTCCCAAAGGGATACGCTGTGATCATTGGCACCAAAGGGTTAACCACTTTACAAACCCCTTAAAGCACAACACAGAAATCAGGCACAGATTTAAACTAGAGAGAGAGACATGACCTTTTCTGCCTCCATCTTCTCTGGAACAGAACTTGAAATTCTTAATTATTCACCAGTTATTTTCTTTACCCTTTTATAAAAGTGTTTCCTCATTGGGTAGGTAAATCATGGAGCAAAGTACTTGATTTTCTTTTTTTGTGACTCGTAAGCTGAAATACGTAAGCTGAAACACATGCCACCAGCATGCCTTTTCACATAGTTTAGGTATGACCATTTGTTGCTCCTCTTCCACCTCCCTTCACCTTCCACAAGAATGTTTAGTAGAGTTATAAAGTTATTGTGTAAGCAGTGACATGCAGGCAGTTTGTAGACATGATGTTTACATTGGTACATATTTTAGGATGTAAAGCTCTGGTTCTTATGCAATGTAACATTCATATTTGCATATTTTCCAAAAATAGTAAAGGGATAATATACTCTTGAGGCAGCATCATGCCACTAGAAGCCATTATTCCTTCCAAGTTTCCTGTAACAAAGAAAACAAACTAAAGTAAGTACTCAGCTAGGGTTGTAGATACCAAAAATATTATCCCAGCTCTCTGCAGGAAAGCATTGAAGCCTGCAGGGCCCCAAAGAGAATCAACGGCTGTTCCCAAGTGGTGAAACAAATGCAGCTTTTAACTGAGATTATTTTACCAGCTATACCACCCCATGGTCTTGTTCAATCTCCCAGCCCCGTCAAGGTGCATAAGAATAACACACCTATATACTTCTGGGGCAGGTTGACCCAAAATTTATGGATGCGGTGAAAGTTGAATTGTGCAGTATATTGCACACTGTATAGTCCTAAATAAAATGAATTGGGGGCTCTCAATATTGGGAGTGTATATTTTCTTTTATGTTTCCACTGTTCATGATGGAAAGAGGTGGGGAAATGTGGGATATAAATGCAACAAATAAATAGCACCACTGTAGTTATGTGCTATCACTGCATTCAGCTGGTACTGCATTCATCCTAGAAGTTTACCTCATCCTGGTTTTACTACATACATGCATATCTGTAGAGTTTCTGGAGAAGCCCAAAAGTTACACAGCATTTTATATGCCTCATCTGGACCTAGGATCAACAGCATAAATTAATAGAACTTCACATCCCTGATTTTACATGTATTCACTGTTCTATTTTCAAATTGTGTCAACTATGGACTGGACAGAGAGCATGGCATGGTACCATTTTTAGTGTGCACTATTGACATCCATAGGAATATATGGGCATCTCTTGTGTTTAGCACACACTAAAAACATTAGCACGTCTTTGTGAAAGGACCTCTTATTTACTTTGGTTTAACTGTTTCACACAATATTGCCAATTAACATCTTTTAAAATGTATAATTTTTTATAGTTTTTTTTGCTGTTTCAATAAGGATTCATATGATGTATTGTTCCATTACTGAAATATGTATTGTGCTTTTTTTGTTTTTTTATTGTCAGTCTCTCATTCCAAGCACTTTATGCTATCTGTAATTAGATATATTTTTGCACTGGAATATTTGTTAAACATTGCAAAAACTAGACAAAAGATTTTACAATATAAATTTCTAAATTAATCATAGTTATTTCCATTAAAAACAATAAAAAGGTTTTATGTCTATAACTTTCTGAGAAGTATTAAAAATAGGCATATTCTATGTGTTTGAAGTCACACAAATAAGACATGACATCATCCGTGGTCTGCAGTAGTTATTCTTTTTTTTTCTTTAAAGCTAATTTAGCACTTAAGGGGGGGAGGAGTTATTAAGCTGTGGTACAAGGCGGGCTTTTATCAAACCTTGATTTACAACAGGAGTCAGCAGCTTGCGGTATCTGCTTCTCCTGTGGTAAAAGAATAATGCTAAGCCATGGCCTGATGCTCCCAGGCTGCATGTTTAAGGGGCCAGCACACAAAATTCTAAGTGGCAGGCAGAGCATGTAAAGAATCTCATTACTATAGCTTAAGGACCATATTTTGAAACATGGCCCCTAACAGGGATCTTTCGCACCACTTTGGAAGAAGGCACTCAGGGCAGGAGCAAATGGGTACTAGACACCATGGATTTCATCTAAGGTAGGCCCAATGGCATTTTGGGAGGGTAGAGGTGTCTGGGGAGGGATTACTACCTTGGGGAAGCGTAGTGTTATGGGGACAGGACACGAGGGCCATTTTAGTTGGAAATGTGGCCAGGAGATGGGGTTATGTATTGATAGTTTCTTTCATGTCTGCAATTGGAGTTCCTTGGTATTTTGACCAATTTTATTTTTATTTTGTAAACCACTGCAACCTTGGCAGTATATTAAGCTACCAATAATATATTTCAGGGGGAGCCCAAGAGGGCTGGAGGGGATTTCATCTGCCAAATCCTTTAACATGTCCTGGGAGCATCAGTTTGATGTGGCTACCTAATGTTCCCAGCTTTTAACTGAGATTATTTTACCCCATGGTCTTCTTCAATCTCCCAGCCCCGTCAAGGTGCATAAGAATAACACACCTATATACTTCTGGGGCAGGTCACAACCCCAAACATGGCATGCGAAACCTGAAGCCCTGATTTACATAATAATGAGCTGCTTTACATGTATTTACATGTTTTGCATTTCCTTACTAAGTTGTCACTGTATTAGGGCACCACACTCAGTGATAGAGTCCTTTAACATGCATTAAGGGGCTTGATAACTTCCCCCTTACTATTTTATGTTTAAATCTTCTTTATTCAATAGATCAACCAGCAAAATACAAAACCAACCTTGTATTTTCTAACAAAAGAGTGCTCATTTTATCAACCCCCCTCCCTCCCCTGTTCTTCCCTCCCCTCCTCCCAACTTCACCCTCCTCTCTCCCATCCCCTCCCCACCCTCCCGCACAGGAATTCCAAGCTGCAGTCTTTGTCAGTGCCAATGTCCAGTGACCGTCTAGTTTATAATTCTGCTCCTAGCTGTGGGTTGTAGCGTATCCCAAAAATTCGCCCACGTTTTCTGCAGCCATTCAGCCTCCCCGGAGGACATATCTAATATTCCACGTCTTTCCAGTTTCAATAGTTCAATCATTTGTATTCTCCAGGCTCCCATGGATGGTGCCATGCTTTCTCACCAATACAGCAGTATGGTTCTCTTCCCCATCAGCTTGGCTCTCTGCAGGAAAGCATGGAAGCCTGCAGGGGCCGGCCTTGCATACTTGTATGCCCCAAAGAGAATCAACGGCTGTCTCTGGATTGTTCGGCCCCAGTACCGCCTTAGCTCACCAAGAACTCGAGTCCGAAACTGAATTACATGTTGACAGGACCAAAACATATGGCCTAATGTAGCTAGGGCCTGGCTGCACCACGGGCAGGCATCTGAGTCACCAAAGCCCGCTTTGAAAGCTCGTGCTGGCGAGATGTACATCCTGAGAGTAAATTTGAACTGCATCTCCCAGTAACGAGCGAAGACGGACGTTCTTTGTATGGAGGACAGAAATCTGCACAGAATCTCTCCTGTTACAGGTGTCAGATCTTTTGCCCAGCGCTGTGATCTGGTGGGAAAGTCTATATCCTCTGTCGAGTCTTGTAAGAATCTATGGTGATATTTGAGAGGTACCAAGTTCTGTGCCCCCAGTGTCAATGCTGTGTTTAAAGTATCTTGGACGTAGAGGGGAAGACCGGGAGAGAGGAAAGACACAGGAGGATCACATGGATCAACTCTATAGATGAAGATATATAACAAGGGGGGATAGGGGAGAAGGGAGGAACGGTGGCATGGGAGAGAGGGAAGGTAGCAAAAGCTGATAAAGACATATGTTGGATGATATTGGTAATAATAGGTGAAGGGCTGTGAGAAAGTCCTTACGATGCATCACTCTGAATAGTATCACACCTCATGTAATATGATGCATACACAACAGATGAAAATGGTATATATACAGTAATAACTAGATTTATGTATAAATGTTAAAAATGTTAAAACATAAAGATGAGATCATAGAATAAGCTTAGAGGTTTGGATTGATAGAAGGAGGGGGATGGGAAGGGGGGAAGAAAATGTTTAAAATTGTAAGATGACATTTATTAAGAGGATGACACTCTGTAGTTGTGTTTCTCTTTGAGAATTGTACATGTTAAACATAAAGTATCTTGGACGTCTTCACTCAGGTTGATCCAGCCCAATGCTGAGATGTAGTGATGCACCTGGAGATATGCAAAGCGGTCAGCCTCTGCAAGTCTAAACTCCTGTTGCAGATCTCTAAAGGACCGCACCTTGCCTTCATCCGACACCAGCTGGAAACATACTGTATCCCAAGCTTCCTCCAGCGGTGGAAAGCCACCGAGGAGGATCCCTCGGGGAAGTCTGGGTTGTGAAACAGCGGCAAAAAAGGGGTTGCTCTCCAGTCGAATCTGTGCCGTTTGCAGAGCCATTTCCAAGCTGTCCTCGCTGATGCAAGTAGTGGGTTCTTCCCTTTCACCGTTTCTAGCCCCCCTCCCGGTGCGTGTAACCTCCATCCTAGGTGTACTGTGGGAACTAGTGCCCTCTCTAAATCTGTCACCGAAAAATCAGCTGTCCCCACCAGCCAATCTCTAATGTGTCTCATGGAGCATGCTATCGTGAGGTATTGTATGTTGAGCAGTCCCATCCCCCCTGAGGCCTTGGCTTCTGTATAATATGAATTGGGAGCTTTGGTCTCTTCCCGTTCCACAGAAAGTTCTGCATTAACCGATGAAGTGCCTGTTCCTCCCCCCGTCTCAGGAATAGTGGCAGCAAATGGAACGTATATAGCCACTTAGGATCTATCATCATGTTAAGCCTATGCGGCCCGAGAGGGAAAGAGGGCAGGCACTCCACAGTTTCAGCAACCGTTTACCTCATATAATGTTTCCATGGCCATTGGAATAGTTACCCCTAAATATCGAATTTGACTGTCCGCCCACTGTAGGGGGAAATGACCCCTCCAATCTTGTCTCAGTTTCTCATCTAGGGCCAGGGCCAGTGATTTTGCCTGGTTGAGCTTATATCCCAAAAGCTTGCCATACTCAGTGATGGTGTGGAAAAGACACTCCAATGAGGTCTGTGGATCGCCCAAAAGTACCATCACATCATCAGCATAAGCAAGCACCTTGAGTTCTCTCCCACCAACGCTAATCCCTTTTATGCTATCTTGTGAGTGAATCTCCGTTAATAGTGGTTCCAACGTCAGCAGAAAACGTAGCGGGGGATAATGGGCAGCCCTGATGAGTGCCTCTTCCAATGTCAAATCCTTCCGTTTTGACCCCATTAACCCGAAGGCTGTGCTACGAGGCGAGCAAGCGAAATCAGCAAATTGCTCAAGGGGTTGTAGACCTAGAAAAGAAGCTCAGGGCGGCAAGGAGAACATATGCCAGAGAACCGACTCAGGCACATTATGAAACCCTTATGTCAACCAGAGTAGCACTCAATAGCCTACTGCATGAAAGAATGATCCTTTTCTTTCTGAGAAGTTCTGAGAGAAGAGGACATTTCTCTGGTAAGTGAACGCTACTTTGCTTTGTGCTTTGGGAACTTAAAGATTGGGGTTTAAAGGAGGAATTGTAGGTTTGCAAAATTAAAAAGCAAATTTCAACAGCTAACAGAAAACAGCTAATCTCCATAGTCTTTTCCACTTAGTTTTAAAAGCTTTCTACCACAGCATTAACAGTATATCGTAGTGATAGGGTGGACCAGACTGGTGGAGGGGTAGCATTGTATATTAATGAGCCTTGACTCAGATAGATTACAAATTCAGCAGGACACAAATCACACCTTTGAAACGTGGGTTGAAATTCCATGTATAAAAGGGAAAAAAATGGTGATAGGAGTGTACTACCGTCCGCCTCGCCAGGATGAGCAGGTAGACACAGAAATGATAAAAGAAATCAGAGACGCGAACAAAATGGGCAATGTGATAATAATGGGTGACTTCAATTATCCAAATATAGACTGGGTAAATGTAACATCGGGACATGCTACAGAGATACAATTCCTTGATTTCATCAAGGAAAACTTTATGGAGCAACTGGTGCAGGAGCCGACGAGAGAAGGAAAAATTCTAGACTTGGTCCTTAGTGGAGCACATGATCTGGTGAGGGACATTATGGTACTGGGGCCGCTTGACCCATAATATGATCAGTTTTGATATCGACCTTGAAGTAACTGTACACAGAAAATAAAACGTTAGTGTTTAACTTTAAAAAGGAGACTATGATAAAATGAGAAGAACGGTAAAAAAAAACTTAGGGGGCAACTGAGAGAGTAAAAACTGTACAACAGGCGTGGACGCTGTTCAAAAATACCATCCTGGAGGCCCAGGCCATACATATTCCGCGAATTAGAAAAGAAAGACGGAACTCCAAAAGACAGCCGGCCTGGTTGAAAAGTGAGGTGAAGGAAGCTATTAGGGCTAAAAGAAACGCCTTCAGAAAATGGAAGAAGGAACCGTCTGAAAATAACAAGAAGCAGCATAAGGAGTGTCAAAGCAAATGCAAGGCGCAGATAAAGAAGGCTAAGAGGGATTACGAAAAAAAGATAGCATAAGAGGCAAAAAAACATAGTAAAAAATTTTTCGGTATATTAAAAGCAGGAAGCCAGCAAAAAATCGGTTGGGCCGCTGGATGACCGAGGGGTAAAAGGGGCGATCAAGGAAGACAAAGACGTAGTGGAGAGACTGAATGAATTCTTTGCTTTGGTCTTCACCGAGGAAGATTTGGGTGGGATACCGGTGTCGGAAATGGTATTTCAAGCGGATGAGTCGGAGAAACTTACTGACTTCACGGTAAACCTGGAGGACGTAATGGGGCAGTTCGGCAAACTGAAGATTAGCAAATCTCCTGGACCGGATGGTATTCATCCTAGAGTACTGATAGAACTGAAAAATGAGCTTGCAACTTATCCTTAAATCGAGCGTGGTACCGGAAGATTGGAGGGTGGCCAATGTAACGCCCATTTTTTAAAAAGGCTCCAGGGGAGATCCGGGAAATTATACACCAGTGAGTCTGACGTCGGTGCCGGGGAAAATGGTAGAGGCTATTATTAAAAACAAAATTACAGAGCACATCCGAGGACATGGATTACTGAGACCGAGTCAGCACGGCTTTTGTGTGGGGAAATCTTGCCTGACCAATTTACTTCAATTCTTTGAAGGAGTAAACAAACATGTGGACAAAGGAGAGCCGGTTGATATTGTGTATCTGGATTTTCAAAAGGCATTTGACAGGGTACCTCATGAAAGGCTACAGAGGAAATTGGAGGGTCATAGGATAGGAGGAAATGTCCTATTGTGGATTAAAAACTGGTTGAAGGATAGGAAACAGAGAGTGGGGTTAAATGGGCAGTATTCACAATGGAGAAGGGTAGTTAGTGGGGTTCCTCAGGGGTCTGTGCTAGGACCGCTGCTTTTTAATATATTTATAAATGATTTAGAGATGGGAGTAACTAGCGAGGTAATTAAATTTGCTGATGACACAAAGTTATTCAAAGTCGTTAACTCGCGACAGGATTGTGAAAAATTACAAGAGGACCTTACGAGACTGGGAGACTGGGCAGATGACGTTTAATGTGAGCAAGTGCAAGGTGATGCATGTGGGAAATAAGAACCCGAATTATAGCTACGTCATGCAAGGTTCCACGTTAGGAGTTACGGACCAAGAAAGGGATCTGGGTGTCGTCGTCGATAACACGCTGAAACCTTCTGCTCAGTGTGCTGCTGCGGCTAGGAAAGGTATGGAAAACAGATGTGAGGATGTTATAATGCCGTTGTATCGCTCCATGGTGCGACCGCACCTTGAGTATTGTGTTCAATTCTGGTCGCCGCATCTCAAGAAAGATATAGTAGAATTGGAAAAGGTGCAGAGAAGGGCGACTAAAATGATAGCGGGGATGGGACGACTTCCCTATGAAGAAAGACTAAGGAGGCTAGGGCTATTCAGCTTGGAGAAGAGACGGCTGAGGTATATAAAATAATGAGTGGAGTGGAACAGGTGGATGTGAAGCGTCTGTTCACGCTTTCCAAAAATACTAGGACTAGGGGTAGTAAATTTAAAACAAATCGGAGAAAATTTTTCTTTACCCATTCATTGCCGGAAAATGTAGTGAAGGCGGTTAGCTTAGCAGAGTTTAAAAAGGGGTTGGACGGTTTCCTAAAGGACAAGTCCATAAACCGCTACTAAACGGACTTGGAAAAATCCAAAATCCCAGGAATAACATGTATAGAATGTTTGGCCTGGATTGGCCGCTGTCGTGGACAAGATGCTGGGCTCGATGGACCCTTGGTCTTTTCCCAGTATGGCATTACTTATGTACTTATGTACTTATGAGATCCCTTTTATACAGAAAATACAAGTTGCACAAATATGGAGACAAGGCTGATAGCTAGACTCGTGAAAGGCTCGCGAAAGGCCCACTTCATCACAGCGCTACGAACGCCGGCAGGGGGAATAATAAATGACCTCCATGAGATTGCACAGACCTTCCACCACCACTTTACTACCTTGTTTAGAGGGGAACGGGAAAGTATAGGAACATGAGAAGCCATACAGAAATATCTAAAAGTGGTAGGTTTAGAGACCTGCAGACCAACTAGCCCCCCTTAATACTCCGGTGACGGCCAAGGAGCTACAAAAAGCTATTGGAGCGTTGAGGCTTCAAGCAGCACCAGGGCCTGATGGCCTTTCCAGAGAATTTTATAAGATGCTCAACTCTCAGATCGCAGGGCCACTGACTGAGTATCTCAACATTGTGGTGGAGACTGGACACTTTCCATCACATGCCAATATGGCTTTAATAAGCTTAATTCCAAAAAAAGACAGAGATCTGTTGCAGCCCAGTTCCTATAGACCCATCTCACTCATTAATGTTGAGACTAAGCTTTTGTCCCACATCTTGGCAGAGAGAATAGCGCCCCTGATGCCACGCCTTATAAAAGGAACAAGTGGGCTTCGTCCGGGGCCGCCAGTCAGTACTGTTGTATCCGAAAAAGAATTTTCTCATAATTTAGGTCAGGTCCTGAACTATACTTGTTGCACAAGGTACAATGCAAATCACTCGGATCCATAAGGTCTACTGTGGGAGTAACAAGCAAATACAGCTACTACACACTTGTTTATATAACTCCTCGTACTTGTCAGTTTGACTTCTCAAGTGCATGCAGTTTTCGTGGGAAAATGTTCTGGAGTGGTGACGGATATGTAACAATGGAAACAGACCTAAACCCTCAGAAGTTGTATAGATCTCCTTATGAGCCTCTTACTAAACGTAAAGCTGGTAGGTGGAAGGACGTAGGGAACTTCATTACAGGGGTGGGAGCCAAGGGAAAAAGGAATATAATCCAACCCTGAAAGCTTTCTCACAAACTCTGAACAGCCTGGAGTCTATCTCAGGGAACAGACCCAACCGAGAGTAAAAACATGACTACTGACCCTCACTCCTCATAAGGAGGAGGCTCTTCAGGGGATCCCAGATCATTTGTGGTCCAAGGGCAGTGCAGATGGCCTAATAAAAGGGGCTCCCTCAGTACAAATTACTCCCAAAACTACTTTCAGACCCCACCAAGGCCTGAAGCTTTGGGGAGTTGCTAAAAGCAGGAGTCCTGATACCCTGTCCAGACTCCCCATGCAATACTCCTTTGTTTCCTGTAAAGAAAGCCCCCCTTCATCAGGCTGGAAAATGGTACAGGATCTTCAAGCAGTTAACAAAGCAGTGATCCCACGAGCACCCACTGTACCTGACCCCCACACTTTACTAAATGATTTAAAACCCAAGCATAGATAGCCAATTCTGGTTCGCCTTCACTTTTGACAATAAGATGTATACATATACTAGAATACTTCTGGGTTACTGTGAATCTTCCACCATCTTTTCCCAGGCCATGTCTGCGAAACTTGCCAAATTCACCCCACCTTGTGACAGCCAAATTCTTTTGTATGTTGATGACATTTTGTTAGCCTCAGAGACTGAGGAAAAATGTAAAAAAGATATGCTAGCCCTACTTACATTTTTGAGTCACCAAGGTCATAAGGTAAATAAATCTAAGCTTCAGCTGTGGCAACCTGTGGTAAAGTATTTGGGCTACAACTTCTCACAGGAATGTAAGCATGTGATGACAAGAAATGACAAGAAATGAGATGACAAGAGAAAGACAGCAATCCTACAGGCCCCAAAACCAATCACTAAAAGACAAATGATGTCTTTTTTAGGCATGACTTTGTAGAAGCTGGATTGCAGGGTATGCTGAGCTCTCAGTTCCTCTTACAGAGTTGATATATGACACCCCCTGACCATGTTTGTAGATGGGTCAAACAAGCGCAACATCGATGGCTCAAATGCCACTAGTTATGCTATGGTCACACACTAGACAACATTTTAGTAGCTAAAGCCTTGCCAAAACATTATTCTGCCCAAGCAGCTGAACTAGTGGCACTCACGCATGCCTGTAACTTGGGAAAAGATAAAGTTGTGAATATCTATACAGACAGCCAATATGCTTTTTCTACAGTCCATGAAACAACAATAGAAAAATAGGAGGATGGTTACGTCCACAAGAAAGGCAATAACTCACAAAGAATTGATTTTGGATCTACCTAGTAAAATTGCAATTTGCAAATGCTTAGCCCACACTAAGAATACCGATGAGATCTCCAGAGGGAATGCTAAAGCAGATCTAGCAGCCAAGGAAGCAGCATCTGAAGACGCTGCCTATACACCTCTTGATCTAAGTGTAACCCCTCAGGGGTTGCAAAATAAACGTTTACCTGTAAGGGGAGGAAGGGCTCTTTGTTGCTGATGCAGCGCTGCGCTGTTTAGGAGGAGAAGCAGTGTTCGGGCTGGGGTGTTTTCAGCGGTGCTGAGTGTTATGTTAGTGCAGAGGCTCATGCTGGGCTTGTGCCATGGATGACATACGTAAGATTCTAAACGTTGTAAGCTGGCAGTTGGGAGGTAAGAAAGATGCTGTACAGACGTATGTTAGTAGTTTGTGAACAGCTATAGTAGGAAATCTGATTAAAATAATAGATTTGGGGGTTTTTTTAACTTGTTGCTATGTGTGAGAGAAGTGTGGCAAAGCTTAATTGCTTAATTTTACAAGCCATACGCGGTTTAGATGGCTTTAAAGTGGTGCCTGTTTTGGTGTCTGCCAGATGACTGATTAAGTTGTGGGGTTTAATATATATATATATATATATATATATATATATATATAGATATATAATATAGATTCATAAATCAAACTAAGGTTTGATGGGGTGATGAATTTTGTTCAAGTCCTAGATACTATGTAGTACAAGTGCTGCCTGAACACATCAACTCCTATAACCTAATAGGTTTTGTGAGGAGCGTTGTGTTGGGAAAAGCCTATGCTGAGCTGTAAAATAACATGTTTAAGAGAGAAAATACCCACATTGTTTTATTAATACAGCCATTTATGCAAAATAGTGGAGAGCTATTTTATTCTCTGAATGTTGAAAATTTGCGAAGGATGTAAAAAGAATTGAAGCGGTGCAAAGAAAAGCTACAAGAATGGTAAGGGATTTGCGTTACAAGACGTATGAGGAGAGACTTGATGACCTGAACATGTATACTCTGGAAGAAAGGAGAAACAGGGGTGATATGATACAGACGTTCAAATATTTGAAAAGTATTAATCCGCAAACAAACCTTTTCCAGAGGTGCGAAGGCGGTAGAACGAGAGGACATGAAATGAGATTGAAGGGGGGCAGAATCAAGAAAAATGTCAGGAAGTATTTTTTCACGGAGACAGTAGTGGATGCTTCGAATGCCCTCCCGCGGGAGGTGGTGGAAATGAAAACGGTAACAGAATTCAAACACGCGTGGGATAAACATAAAGGAATCCTGTTCAGAAGGAATGGATCCTAAGGAGCTTAGCCGAGATTGGGTGGCAGAGCCGGTGGCGGGAGACGGGGATAGTGCTGGGCAGACTTACACGGTCTGTGCCCTGAAAAGGACAGGTACAAATCAAGGTAAGGTATACACAAAAGTAGTACATATGAGTTTATCTTGTTGGGCAGACTGGATGGACCATGCAGGTCTTTTTCTGCCGTCATTTACTATGTTACTATGTTCAGCAGTTTTAAAAGAAAGAAAAAAAAACATTTTCTTTCTTTCAATTAACAAATTGTGGGAGGAACAGTATAGGGACTACGAATTATATGTTTTTTTTACTGGGAAAGTTAGACAGGAAAGGTTAAAATAGCATTTATGCATAATTGTTTGATCTGTTAACATAGTTAGTATTTAGGGATTTTTTTTTAGTTTGTTAAAGAATAGTGTAAGTAGGTGTCCGAGTTCCTGGTTCCTGGCCAGAGGTCATCGCTTCTACTAATGGTACCCAACGGTTACAAGAAAGGTGAAGAACGAAGACAATACAAGAAAGCGGGAAGAGAGTATCCTTTAAACCATCTCTACAAGCACAGTGGGATAGGATTTCAACAGGGACTTATTAATGAGAGTGAAGTAAAACTGTAGACCTATACTTACCTGATTCGTTTACCTGAAAAGAAAAATAAACAAAGAATCAGTTCTTACAATTTAAGATAATTTAAGAATATATGTCGGGGGGGGGGAGTTTTTGCTATGCATAAGAAATATACTTTGAAAGTTGTTGACATCTGCTGTGATGGGGGAAAACTGAATTACCTTAAACATTAATTAGCAAATAAATTTAATTTAGAATATAAACTTTGTCCAACTGATCATTTTAGTTTAATTTCCCCTCTTGTTTTTGAAACAGGAGAGCGAGGTTAGTGAAACTTATTGCACTTCACCTCTGTCAATTCTACAAAAGCTCATCTGAGGTAATCAGGGTAATTGTAGGGTGAGCTATTGTATCTAGAGGTGGAGGTCACATAAGTATCCTTAGGGCTATGCAGAAAAACACTAGCTGAAAAAACACTATGGAAAAACAAGGGGCCACTATTAAGGATGACATTTTCTTTTGTCCCGAAGGGAAATATATCCTCCCTCAAAATCTTTTTAGATATGCTGCCTTCGTGAGTCATGGGCCTAGCCATGTGTCAACAGGAGGGATGGTACAAATAATATCAAAAATATTCACAGCATATGGGTTTTCAAATTACTCTAAAAAATTCTGTGCCGAATGCCTTATCTGCCTGAAAAACAATGCACAAGGTAATCTCAGACCACACAGAGGTACTTTTACCATACCAAAATACCCCTTTCAACACATCTGTATGGACTTCATTGAACTGCATAAATGTGAGGGAAAAAAGTATTGACATGTTTTCAAAATGGGTTGAAGTTTTTCCAAACCATAAACCGGTTGCCTTCACAGTTGCAAAAGCCCTGGTAAAATAAATAATTCCAAGATATGTCATCCCTGAAAAAAATATAGTGATAATGGACCCCATTTTGTAAATTCCACTATCACTTTGATCATAGGTGGTCGGTGGCCCAACTATTTGGGGAGGCTAAAGGGGGCGGGGTTAGGGGTGGAGCCAGCTTAAATCCATACTTGTCTGATAACACGCAGAAAAAAATAAATAAATAAAATAAAAGTCACAATTAATACCTTTTATTAAATTTAGATATTAGATATGCATCATATGTCAAAGAATAAAGTGGTTGCGCAAAGCATATTCTAACCACATTCGCTCAACTGCAAAACACTATGCACAACTTTGTCCAAAAACACCTCAGAACCATAAATATTACACTAGGCAGACCTAATACACCAATATACCACCCATATGGAAAATGCAGACCGTCAACAACATGAAAACAAGGGATCATATCAGCACAATTCTCATGTAGAGCCACAAAACACCCTAATTCAGTGTTTAATGTGGATAAAATGCATAAATAAGTAATAAATATAAACTTTAATGTTGAGCACCTGATTCTCAAAGTGGACATATTCCAAACACTATAATGAAATAAATGATCTTTTCTACCTTTGTTGTCTGGTGACTTTTCTGATCATAGCTGGCCAGTTCTGCGCTATCTGCCCTCAGTGCAGGTCAGAAGTCATCCTCCTTAAATATCTCCCTGGCAAACCCAGGGACACCTCCAGCCACCCCCCCGTGCTTTAAGAAAACAACCATAAACCAATTTCTACAACTGCTTTCACTGCAGCTGGACTCCACAGCTGATCCATTCTGCTTGCAGCAGGGGGGAGGGCTTAGCCTCTCCAAGCCTCTTATACCGGCGCCTATGACTTTGATGGGCCAAACACTTACAAATAGATCTTAAAAATCACTGTGCATACCAGCTGGGCTGGTAGAAAGACATAACAGAAGTTTGAAAAGTAAACTCAGAAAAACAATGGCAGAGACAGGAAAAGATTGGATATACTGCCTACCGTTGGTACCTATTACATATGCACATTACCCCTTCAGCACATCTGTATGGTACAGGTGATGTCATTGAGGTGGCCATGAGGCCAGAGAGTACCGTTCCTATGCATTATTGTAAGGATGTGGGACTGAGATATTATTTGGGCAGGCCATATATAATACCACAATTCAAACCCTTTCAGCATGATGATGAGGGAAGCCAAATACACCTTGTCACATTATATGAAATACAATGTTAACTAACAAGGAAGTGTATTCTGCTAATTTTGTTCCAGGTGAATCCTTGAAGCCAGGAGATACCGCTGTGAAGCCAGGAGATTGGTACTAGTGAAGTGATCAAGAAGAATGCAATAGGTGGAAGGCCCCTTCCAGGTCCTCCTGATGACACCAACAGCAGTCAAACCCACTGTAAATGGATTCCTGACCCAACAGAGAACGCAGGACTGCCCTAGACCACATCTCTCGAGGCCAGAGTCCAGGTACAAAGTGGGACCCATCCAATAGGGAGGGTTCATCTCAACCCCGGTGAAGAAACCAACAGGCCAAAAGAGATGTGGAGGGCATAATCGAAAGTCGTCCAAGTACGAATTAGGACACCCTTGCGAAGTTGTGCAAAATCAGGCAGGTATAATCGAAAAATAATATGGATGTCCTTAGACATTCGATTATAGCAGTTCAAAACGACCAAATAACGGCTGGAAAAAGTAAAGTAAAAAGGGCGCCCTTAGACATTCGATTATCGCAGTTGGAAACGACCAAATCTGGCCCGCACAAACTATAGTACGGAAAATATGAGAAGCGTCAAATACAGGAAACAAGGACTGTTCCTCATTTTTCCCGTATCTGGATGTCCGGAACTGCATGCACTGTACTTGCGGAACATGCAGCTATATGCATATTGGGTATATCTGAAGAGGTTCGCATTCTTCACACTGATCTATATAAGGAAAACACCGCACGCATCATTAAAATAAGGGCCCGCATACATGACAACCATTCATGCACGTCACGGACATCTATGCTTACAGCGTCCACGTGCTCACTCGTCCATATATGGGATGCTGATCCATTTATGGACTTGTGCACAAAAGAACGTCCCTCACGCATGGCCGTCCATATAAGGCAACGCCATGTTTGCTATCGGTTATTCACTGAGAAACATGGAGCTCCGTAGAGAGCCCAACTACAGTGAGGGAGAGAGCCTGCTGCTCATGCAGTTGTGCCTCAGGCACCGCCACAGGCTCTTCCTCCTCCACCACCACCTGCCCCCTAGGATAGACTCCATTAGAGCCTGGTCCCACATTAGGGACAGGCTGGAAAGGTAAGTGTTTGGTTCCCCCCCCCCCCCCATGGCTATCAGGTCCCCCTCCTGTACCTACACATACAAGAGCTCCGTCATCAATGTAAGCACTAACTTGAGTCTGCATAATGTCTGCATAATGTATGTACTAGAAACGAAAACCAGCCCCACATCCCTACAATAATGCATAGGAACGGTACTCTCTGGCCTCATGGCCACCTCAATGACATCACCTGTACCAATGTAATGCCCTCCCCCCCCCCCCCCCCCCAAATCAGTGTGTGCGCCTGTGCTATTTGATTGCCAAATGAAGTTGTGTGCTGAAGGCAAGAAGGCCCATCCCCTGACTCCTGCTGTACAAACTTATATGTAGAAGATTCGGGATTCACAGGGACCTGGAGTCCCTCTCGGAGGAGGTTCCAGCGAGTGAGACGGGAGAGCCCTAAAATAATCAGGGCAGTGCGACGGCGCATGAGGGCTCGACGTACATATTAAAAACAGGACACCTGTACTCATGTGTAAATTTTGTTATGTAATAATGCAAGTGTCCTGTACAATATGGCTAATAGGCAACTAGTAAGTCATAACACCTCTGTCCAGATCAATGCCTGAGGTTGCAGCTGCCCTCCCATGAGAGTGGCTGCAACTTCCAAGTAACCTCCTCTGAGATGAATGAGATGACATGCCTCACTTCTGTATCCCCCTTTCTGGGGTGGGTGGGTACTGGTTCCTGGTAGTCCTGCCTGAGGTCCTACTCTTAGTGGATGTCATTGCCTCATATTAAAGTTATGTGCTAACCCCCCTCCCCCCCCCCCAAAAAAAAAAAAACAATACAAAGAACAAAAACAGGTCATCCAACCCTAGTCACAAATCATAATGCAAACATGCTGGTGACCAATGAGTGTGGTCTGCCAACATATCCTACCCTGCTTCCAGGGTTCCCTGTCATGTCATCTCATGCATGGGTATAGCACAGGGATCACCACACCTTTCCCCATTCCCTGCCTCAGGCCACTCAGCACTATGTAAGCCATGTTGAATGTGCTGCTCTCAACCACAATCCTTTTACATACACAGGGCGCCAGCAGCAGCAGGAGGAGGAGGTGGCCGAGGAGGAGGCCGTGATAGAGGAGGCCATGCTAGAGGAGGCCCCACCACCTGCAGCCCCATCCCCACCCCCATCCAAGCCCCATCCCCTGACCCATCCTCTTCCCCAGCTCCAGCCCCTGCTCCAGGCCCAGCCCCCGCCCCAGCCCTGCGCCTCCTGCAGCAGCTGGTAGATGGCCAGAACCAGTTGCTTCAGGAGGTCGCAGCCATAAGGCATGGTAATGAGCACTCCACAGGCTGTGTGTGTCTACCTTGTGGACTACATATTATGAAATGCTGTGAACTGTGAAAAGGGAAATGTGGTACATATCAGTGATAAGTGTGGCCTTACAGAAGCCCACCTGTTCATTCCAACCTGCATGGCTGTATGAGCGGGGAGGCTGTTGAGGAACAGAAATGGCCATCCAGCCTCTCTCCATAGAGCCCCACACCACAGAGAATAGATTTGTTGTCTGGCACTAGTGATCTGCCATCTAGAAACTTGCAGATAACCCTAGTTAGCGCATAGACGATGTTTGCTGTATGATCACCAGACACCCTTACCCACAACCACACCACATTGGTGGGGACCATGAAGGAGCTACAAACAGCTGAGTGCTGAGGAGAAAAGGGAGAACAATGGTAAAAGCATTAGATGGATGTTTACTTCATCACAATTGCAATATAATACAACAGGTACAGAAGGGTACATAAATATATATGTTTCTAGTTATTTAGATTAGAGCTTGCTCAGTAGTAGCTCAAGGTGAGTAACATTCAGGTGTTCTGGATATTTCTCAGTCCACAAGAGCTCTAAGTTTGCACCTGAGGCTTTTGGGGATAAGTGACTTGGCCAAGATCCCAACGAACAGCAGTGGGATTTGAACCTGCAACCTTTGGATTGGAAGACCACTAGGCCACTGCAGCCACCAGGTTGTAGCCACCTGCAGGTAATTTGGGTTAGGAACTGTAACCACAAACCCTCTCCCTCACCATGACTTAAGGCTCAGTAGGCAGTACCTGTGGCCACCTTGAAAATAGTGTGCAGGCTACGTTTTAGAAATGTTGATGTCCCATAACTATGGAGGATTGTAGGACTGTGTTCAATAATATGGTAAAGACATTCATTGCATATTCTTCCCCCTACCCCTCCCAGCGACCTTGAAAATGGGTAGGCACGTTATAAATGGGTACTGGGGTTCACCACATAGCGAAGGATGGAACCTACAGCAGCTCCAATGCCTGCAGCACAGCATTGAGGACCTACGGCAAAACCACACAGTACAGCCCTGATGGTCTCCAACCATCACTGCTCCAACCACTGCATAGCAACCAGCAACCTGGTGAAAATAGAGGTCAGAGTTGAATGCAGAGTACATACTGTGAATAGAGTTGATCATGAGCAGAAAGAGAAGAGGTGGCTGAGAAGTATGAGCTTACCTTGAACTTGTGTTTCAAGATTGTGTACATTATTGGTGTGTCTTCTTTCTATCTCCTGGACCAATAGCTCAATTTGCGGCTCAGTGAAATGACCCTTACCGGTGGGTGCTTGCTTTGGTGCCATTGTACCAATTGCTCCCACAGACTGGCTGGTACAACCAGGCAGAGAGAATGGGAGACAGTAAGGAATGTGGAAGACTGGAAACGGAAGTGGTGCTGGCTGAGGGCAACCACAAATAAAAAACCCCAAAATAAACACGTGTACAAAAGCATACAGTGCCAAAAACAAGGTTACTATAAGTGAAGCTAAAAACACTTTGAAATAATGTAAAGAAAAAACCGCAAAGGTGCAAGCACAGAGAATGCAGCTGGGGATGCCCATAATCGAAATCACGCAGCCCAAATCACTAGAGCAGCTGGAGACGTTTAGGAATTTTGTGCATAATCAAAATTAATCCAGCCATCTAAGGTCCGCCTATCCCGTTCCTACATGGGCGTTCCTGGCGACTATTTAGATGCCCCTCTCCGTATTTTCGAAACCCATTGGTACAATGCCGCCACGCCAGCCCCTGACCCGGAAGAGTAATTTCAGTGATGGTGAAGTCAAGCTACTGGTGCAGGAGATCGAGCAAAGACACAGCAATCTCTTCGCTCCCACAGGCCAGAGGCTGGCTGCAACTACAAAGCAGCGCAAATGGGAGGCGGTAAGGGACCGGCTGAATGCAGTCTTCCCATTGTGGGAGAGACGTCGAAGACTGCAAACGCAAGTGGCGCAAGCTGAGGCGGGATATGAGGAGGAAGGCTGGTGGCAACCCCCCAGCAGATGACACTGCGAACCTCACCCCCCATGGAGCGCATGATTCATGGCCTCTTACCCCAGGAGGGCATCCACAGGATCAGGTCCCTTGACACCTCTGCATAGCCTGAGGGCTCAGGTAGGTAGACCATTATGAAGCTGGGGTATCTGTTATGCTGCACTACGTGTTACACAAGTGGGGGGGAGCAGGAGGAGGGAGGTGGGGAGTGGGGGGAGGTGAGGGGGAGGAGTTAAAGCCCACCTTTATGATGCTGTATTTACATCCTAACCACTACTCACTTGCTCAGTACCCTTACTCACTATCCCCACCTTAGTAATTCCCTTACCTTTTACTTGTCCTGTCTGTGTCTCTTAATTAGATTGGAAGCTCTATTTGATTAGTGGTAGTAGTAGTGTGTGTAGGTTAACACTGTTTCACAGCTTTGGGGCCCTTCCCCACTCACTCCCCTTTTCCCATCACCAAACTCTGCATATTTCCTTCCCACACCTCTGTGCTCTAGTCACTGTGGGGCCACATGCATGAAACTTAAGGAGCCAGTAACCTGGTTCATAAAGTAGTTCTAGGCAGTCTAGCAAGTCAGTAGTAAAACAAGACATGCTCAAATGTCCTTCACTTTAACAAATATACAACAAACAGCTTGTCCACAATTTGTGAGCGGTGTCCTTCTCTTGGCTCTCCGTCCACCACCTCTCTTTCACATCAGTGCCAATCCCATTCCTCCTCACCATCTCTTTGCTGGGTCATCAAGTGTGGGGCAATGTATATGAATGCTGAAAGACAAAAGTGGGTTATTTTCACCAACACACTTCCTCCCCTTGTACTATACAGGTGATGACTCTGATGAGGCTGGCCCTAGTGGCCTGCAGTACCAGCAAAGCAGTACAGCAGCATTAGAGGCTCTACCTCCATCACCTGTAGCAGCAGAAGCAGCAGCAGCAGCAGTAGAGGCTCAACCTCCACCACCTGCACCAGCAGCAGCAGCAGCAGCAGCAGTAGAGGCTGTCCCTCCACCACCTGTAGCCTTTGCTGATGAAGAGGATGCAGAAAGGGGGGCACCTCCTCGCCAGAGGCCATCCAGCCAGAGGAGGCAACTACTGCGCAAGGCCACTCAATTGCTGCGCACATGGAGGAGTACCGGCGCCATAGATTACAGCTGCAGCGGGAAGCATGCCAGGCACAGAGGGAAGCCCACCAAGAAGTGTTCCAGGCCCAACATGCTATGCTCCAGCAACTCCAACGGCTGGAGCATAGCATCGAGGGCCTGCACAGCACCTACTCCAGCCATGAGACAGCACCAAGAACTGGCGTCCACTTCCTCCAGTGGCCAGCAACCACCAGCTAAGAGGAGGACCTTGAGATTGTCCGCCTCCCCAGCCACTGGTGCAGCACCCACCACACCAGCTCCCCTTCTGCCCAGGTTACAGCCCACAAGGTGGCCAGACTTCCACAGGGCAGCCGATGCAGCAGGCTGCTGTGTGGAGACAGAGGAGGACAGTGGGAGCAGCCCATCAGAAGAGTCTGAACAGACTTCCCTTGCAGCACCAGCTGCAAAGGAACACAGTGGGAGGGGTAGGAGGGGACGGGGGAGGGGACGGGGAACGTGATGGGACATGCTGGAGGGTGAGGGTTGGTGGGAGGGGGGTGGGGTGGTGGTGGTGGTGGTGATGGTGTTATGTAAATACTTATGTGATTGATAGAAATAAATGTCAACTTACTGTTGCCACCCCTCTCGGCTGGACTGTAGTGATGTAGTGATCCCTGATCACTTCCACTTGGTCTTCTACAGAAACGCGGTAAAATCCTCAACGTAGACTTCATTTTGTCTATCCAGTCTTCAACTTTTAAATCTTCAGGACCTCGTAGGAATCCATAGAAATCCGGTAGTGTTCGATTTTGCGGGATAACCACTGTATGTGTCAAAATTTGGGGAACAGCACGACTTCCTTCACCCTCCATCTTCTTTCTTCTAGGAAGACTGGGGTCACCTCAGAAACAGAGATGTCCGGGAGAACAAAAATCCAGAACACTTACCCAAAATAATATACAACCACTGTAAAAAAATATATATTTTTCAACTTTACCAAAGGCAGAATTCTTCCAATCTTCCGCCACTTGTACCAAACCTGCAGGACTAAAGTTCACTTCCATAACCCAACATTTATCCAACAGGTACCACCCAAATCAGGAAAAAATCCTGCCCGACTACGCCAAAATCTGTTGCCACCCTCCTCGCTGGACGTAGTTGATGGGGTCTCCCAGATACCTGTTGTTTTGTAGTCGTGGCGAATATCCAGGGAACACACACTCACAGCTGAGGGAGTGAATAAATAAACTAACCTCGTCCTTTACTCTCAAAGAATAAATGAGGAAAAGAAGAGTGTGTGGCTTAACTAAAACTGCAATAACAGTAGGGTCACGTGATGGATTGAGAGACGAAGACCTTTTGGGTCTCTCCGGGTCAATCTCCCCCCAATGCTCAAAATTGCGCTGAAAATTAGCGAAATTACCCTCAGCAGGAATCGCTATCTCCCTAGGGACTATGACTTATTTGTGACTAGAGAAACCAGGGCGATGTCGGGCAAAACGATAAAAAAAGAAGGCAGAAGCCAGAGCACAGACGACACCTAAGATGGCGAGCCCGAGTTGACAGAGGCGGTAAAATAGGCGCTGGAGCCAAATTACACAAAATAACAAATCTCTTTTGAACGCACACGTCGCCGAATGGGAGAACTAGAGGCTCGCGTATCAGAGATCGAAGATACGAAACCCACAGAGAAGCGGCCTTCAAATAAACCCAGCAGAGATCCAGACCCTGCGCCAGTCAAGTTGACGACCTCAGAGAACAGTCCAAAAGATCGAACCTCCGATTATAGGAGTGCTGGAAACGATACCCGATCGGACCTTGCCAACACAGCTCGAATGCTGGTTGAAATCAGAATTTGCGCTATCTGATAGCATGGGGCCGTTATGTTTGGAGAGGGCCCATCGAGGTGGGAAGGAAGAATCCAGCGACTACCAGACCAAGAGCAGTGCTCATAAAAATTCACAACTTTATACACAAGGAAGAGATTCTTGAGGGTGGCCACGCTCCAAAAGGGGACACGGGAACGACGATTCTCATCTTATTTATCAGCCAACACAGAATTTAAGAAATATATCCAAAGTAGATGGGTAGATTATTCTGAAAACAATGCAACCTTCAAAGATCGCCCATTGTGTTTTGGCCAGCCGCGAAAGCGGTGATAAGGGGAGATATAATTGCCTTCATGGCCAAGAGAGAAAGAAGGTCTGTCCTGGGCCATTAATCAACTTAGAGCAGAAATTCCAAAAAGCAAAAAGAGATTCTTACACTCCCCCAATAAGTACCTTAAAGAGCAAATGCAAACAGCACAAATAGCATTAAACACATTACTACATGAGAGAGCGACTAGAGCATTAATAGTTAGGAAATATAAGCTCCAACGATTTGCAATAAATAGGGAACGCTAATGGCCAGATTAGTCAAACACCAGGGGGGTAGTAGGGTGATAACAGCAATAAAAGACCAGAAAGGGAAGATCCAACATGAAAAAGAGAAGTAGCCCGGTTTTGGAGGAATTCTTTGGCTCTCTATATGAGGCAAGACAGATGCCGAGTCAGGTAGGAATACAAGAATATCTGAGACAGGCTGGCATGACCCATTCCCTAGTGAGGTTGTAGAGTCCATAAACAGCCCTATATCAGGAAGAGAGTTACAAGAAATTATTAACTCATTGCCTAATCACTCTGCACCAGGCCTAGATGGCTTTTCGAGCGAATTTTATAAAATCTTGGCACCCATGGCAATAGCGGGCCCTTTGAGGAAGTAGTGGATAAACGAAGCTTCCCCCCATACACAAACGAAGCTCTGATTTCATTGATCTTAAAACCTGGAAAAGTAGAAATGCAAGCAGAATCGTATCGGCCGATATCGTTGATCATGTTGAAGTAAAAATTCTGGCCAAACTGATCTCAAATAGGTTGCACCAACATCTCCAAGTTTGATAGGCCTGGAGCAGGTTGGGTTTGTTAGGAACCGCCAATCGGTATTACTAGCAATGGGACATTGCCAACAAGAAAGATAAAATCAGCGCTGATCAGCCTAGACGCAGAGAAAGCATTTGATAGCATTGACTGGGGATACTTATTTGAAGTGGTACGTTACACGGGCTTGGAGGGATGGCTCTCCAGGCGATCATGGCGTCTCTAATCCCAGAGCTGCGGTGCTAGTGAATGGAACGAACTAGGCAATTTCCCATAAAGAGAGGGACCAGACAAGGGTGCCCCCTCTCCCAGCATTGTTCCTTCTGGCCATAGAACCCCTCTTAAGGACATTAGCTAAGACAGAATCAATAGCGGAGTGGAGGTAGGAGAAGAAAAGCTCAAAGCAATGGCATTTGCAGACGATCTGCTGATAGTGACAGAGCAACCCAATACATCAGTTAAAACACTAATTCAGGAAATCTCTCAATTTGGAGTGTTATCGGGATTTAAGATAAACATTCAAAAATCCAGCATTATGCAACTATACCCCTCGGGGCAGGTAGAAGGGGGGGAAAGGGAATTCAACTTATAGGGAGTGGAGGAGGTTAAGTACTTAGGAGTGCAAATCCCACAAGATTTAACGAAACTCTATGAGCGTAACATTAACCCCTTGCTAAGGGAGACTATAACAAAATTGAAACAATGGCAGGGGCTACCACTTTCGTTGTTGACTATATAGATTTCAGATGTTACCCCTATACCTTAATAGAGCAGATGAACTAAAGTTGAACGCTGCACTTCAAAAATTCATATGGAAAGGAAAGAGGTCGAGACTGATGTTGGACATGGTGTGCATGCCAACAGAATATGGCGGCTTGGGTCTAATGAACATAAGAACACTATCAATAGCATGTGCCATGAGACATTTAAATGACTGGTTCCGAGGCACGGCGGATTTCTCCGCAACACAAATTGAGATGAACCTCTTTAAAAACTACCACTTTAGTAGTTACTTACATGGGTTGAAATGCACTCCAATACCAACGCTGGTGACGTCACACATTTTACCCACCCTACAGAAAGCGTGGTCATGGATCTGCAAATTGCATCACTGCTCTCCTAGAGTCACTCCCTTCTTACCAGTGTGTGGAAACCCGGCGTTCCCTCCGGGCGATTTACATGAAATCTTTGGAAAATGAAAGGCTAAAGGAGTAATATATTTGTTGAATATTATCACCGAAGAAGGGAGATTGAAAACTTTTACTGACTTAAAAGAAGCGCAACTTTTTGGACCTAGAGATCACTTTCACTACTGGCAGTTAGGGCATTATGTGAGGAGCTTATCATGGGAGGCATTGACAGAGGATGCCCAGGAGGAACTGGCTTCAGCTCTGTCTTTGAACTCACAACAGAAGGTACCTCAATCATTCCACCACAGACACATCAAGGACACTAAGCTGGAAATGGACTATGCTAAACAAGCCAAGGTTTGGAGAGGAGACCTATCAACTACAATAGCAGCAAGTGTGTTTAAGTCTCATGTGTTGACGATCCGAACCACAACCCCTTGGACAGCATATTGGGAACTCCAATATAAGTTTGTGGCACGACTCCACATTCCCCCTCGCAGAGCGTTCCACATGGGCTTGTCCCCAGATGGAGCGTGCCCAAAATGTGGAGGGGAAGGAGCAGACATTGGGACATATGTTTTGAGTTGCCCGAAAGTTCAAAAGTTCTGGGTGACTATCGTGGAACATACTTGGAGAACTTGGGACGCAACATGGATAAGCACCCCCTTGATGTTGTTTGGAAAGCTAGAGCTGGGCACATCAAACCCAGAGGATACACGGACTTTGTGAAACGGGCAGTGATGGTGGCAAAAAAAGGCCATTCTTGTGGACTGTTAGAAGCGAAGGGGCCTCGGATCCCAAACGTGGCGGGCCCAGATGATTTTCCTTCTAAGAAGTGGAGAGATTAAACTGTAAAGACTGACCAAGCCAAGAGCGTGATCAATTCTTGACAAGATGGACCCCATTTTTGAAGACTCTATCCCCGGCTGCACAAAGTCCACTGTTGAATCATGTAGCCAAATTCATAACTAATGTTAACCCTGTATGTATAAGATAGTTTGGATAAGAAAAAGGAAAGGGAAGGGGGGAGGGGTGGGGGAGGAGAAGGAGGGAAGGGAATAATATGGAACTGATGATGGAAATCAGTACAAGGAAACAGAAATGTATATGCTCTGACTGTCATCAATAAAAATGATTAAGCATAAAACTGCATAACATAGTCAACATTCAAATGCATGTATACCCTTAACTTTTTCTGTTTCTTTCAACAAATCACCTAAAAAGGTAGAAAAGAACCTTTCAGATAAATATTTAAATTGTCTTAATATTCTTTCCTTGCTATTGATGTGAGAATTTGAGTTTATGGTATTCTGGATGTTTGGCAGGGGATCCCACTTGAACCCAGAACACTTAAGCAGGTCAGGAAAACATGGATTTTTTGTTATATTTGTGGGTTCTGTTCTTTAGTTTCCCTTGAAATGTGGTAAACCAAAAAAACTTATATGTCCTTCAACACCCTTTGCAAATGTCACTTAGCTGTGGTTAAATTTATTTAGGGGAGGTCTTTCTTTGCGTTGGAGCTCAGTCGGAACACTTCAGGGCATAATTCACCGATCTCTTCTCCCTAAACCTCACTTATAAAGATCAGGAATGGACTCTACTCTGGTGACAATTAATCAGTTCTCATACTGTGGCCACACTCTCTAATTGAAATAAAATAAGTTAAAGGTTTTCCTCACTACAAAACCTATTTCTCACTGTTGATTCCCTGTTCTAAAATCCAGCAGGCTTCACACTGCATTCAGAGATCTCACACAGTAACCCATTCCATATTCAAATGGTGATTCAACATTCTCCATCTCACAGACTTCACATATAAACATAACATTTCCCTGCACAGCTATCAGATCAATCTGGAAAATACAGCACTCTCATCCAGAAGCAGGGCTTGATCTGCCACCTGACAAACCTTGTACTGAACTCAGAACATATGCACAAAACACACCTTCCACACAGACACTGCCTGCTATCTCTTAGCATTTTATTATGATTAAATTCTCAGCTAACTTCATAACTTAGGTTCATTGAGGGCTAAGGGGCCAGTCTTACATTTACCTATAATTAATCAAGACTTTTCCTGACCTCTTTCACCTATTAGCCCCACACACAAAACTAGCTAGGACTGTGGATAATTCAAACCAGATGCTGACCTCTTAAACTGCAGACAAAGCTTCACTTGAAAAGTCAAAGATGTAACTGGATTTAAAAAGAATATTCTACATAGAAATAGAACTTACTAATTACACAGAATAAAACATATTCTAAAATAAGCAGAAATCAGAATTCCTTATAAGACAAAATCTAACTCTCTAGAATTATTTAGAATTATTTACTCTATCTTCTTCTAAACAAGCATCAAACTAATCCTTTTAAAACTACAGTCTGCCTGGCTCATAATGGTATCCATATGTGGTAGCATTAGCAATCCATCACTCAAAAAGCGACAGAGTTTCATTTCTCACTGACCTTTCTAACCTGTAGCTTAGCAAAAGCTAGACATTTGAGTAAATTAAAAACAGATGGCATTCCTCCACCTTTACAGGACTGAACCAAATTTTAAACACCAATTAATATGACTTCTTTCCCAAGCTGCCTCATTATTTCTTACATTTCACACAGACACACACCATACGTTTTTTCCTTTCCCAGACTTCCCTTGCTCTCTCTGCCTGGCAACTCACCCCCCACCCCCCAGAGATCTGACATCACGCAACCAATCAGCTTGTCAGCTAAAGACTGGTTTTTTCTTAGATGTTTGGTTTAGAATCTAGCTGTCCCTTCCCCCCTTAGAACTAAATGCAAAACTTCCTATACAGAGAATTTTAAAGTCAAACTTTAACCTGACTTGTACCCAAAACAGCAAGGAACATTTTATAGTTTTATAGAATTAATCCCCACTTAATCATGGTTTATTTCTTGAAAAATAAAACCACATTTAAGAAACATCTCACACTTTCTTCAGCTAACTCCATTAACAATTCCACCTTTGTTTTTGACATCCACCTTTGTTTCTTCCTATGAAACTGCCTGTCTAATAAACATTCAGTGCTCTGTAGATTTCAATGGAGTACCATAGGTGAGAGAAGTAGAGAAATGTTACAAGGTTGGAATGCCTAGACTTTACCTCAGTAAAGAGCAGAATCCTCATTTTCAAGTACTGAACAAAATATACCTAAATTAGAATTATAACAATTGGAAGCAAACGAGCATGAAAGCAGATTTTGAAATTACAACAGGAGCTGTAACTAAGGGTAGGCAAAGTAACTGGCATTTTCTGAAGTGGAGATCTTTACATCCACCTTTGTTTCTTCTTCTGAAACTGCCTGTCTAACAAACATTCAGTGCTCTGTAGATTTCAATAGAGCACCATAGGTTAGAGAAGTAGAGAAATGTTACAAGGTTGGAATGCCAAGAATTTACCTAAGTAAAGAGCAGAATTTACTGATGCTCAAATGCATACTGCTACAGCTTTTGATAAGGCTCAAACTGCTCTCTCAAACCTTGATCATGGAATTGCTTCCCATGATTCCTCTAAAGTTCCTGAGCTGCCTGTCACCCGCCACGACCCTACACATGTCTACCGACTATGGTGCTACACCTTTAACTTCCAGACCCAGAAACCAATCTGTTCCTCAACAATCTAGAAGACATGTTTCCATTAATGCTTCCCCTTTCCTTAACCTTATTCTCATCTTCTGAAGATGCTATTACTCCTTCTGACAAACCTTCTCTGCTTACTTCTGAAGACCTTGATACTATATCAAATACTCTCACGTGTCTGCGTTTTGACATCTCCACCGCACAGACGCTAGAACAAGCTACGTCTATACGACGAGAAATTAAAGAAGTATCTGGTCAGATAGATAACCTTCTTCCTTCTGCCTCCTCTTCAACTCTCATACCTCCTGTCACGTCTGTGGCCGTGACCACCTTCAGCCTTACCTTCTTTCTGGGGGTCAGCAGCTCTGCTGGCTTCTGTCTGTATTTGTGTTAGTCTTGTCTCTGTCCTGGTGTGCTGGCTGCTTCCAGCATGAACCTGATTGCTTCACTAGACCTCACCTGTGTGGGCTATGCCTCTCTAGGGAGCCAGCATCCAAGATGGCTGCCACCGGCTCTATGCCAGCTTCCAAGATGGCTCCTGCCTGTCTTTCCTGTGGGCTCACTTCCTATGTGTGTCAAGCCTCTCTTTGGGGTCAGTGTACTTCCTGCTTCTGTCCTGCTGCTGGTGACTCATCAGTGAGAGCCTTCATAAGGAAGTGCTGTGCTGGCAGTCAGGGCCTTTGCATAAGTGTTATGCTCTTAGGCTAGGTCAGGTTAGTAAGTGTCTGCTGCACTACTGCTTAGCCTCTCTCTGGGTTCCAGCCGTTTCTTTCTGTGTCTCTGTTGTCCTTCCGTGGGGGGTCTTCCCTGCCACTGTCTGTCTGTGGACTGCGGGTCCTTCTTGGCTTACCCTGTGTTTGGGGTGAAGCCTCTGCTCCAGGCTTACCCTGTGTTGGGGTGAAGCCTCTGTTCCTGGCTTACCCTGGGTTGGGGTGAAGCCTTTGTCCGGGTTTGTTCTCTGTCTGTATGCGAAGCCTCAGCCTTTGTGGGTTCCCCAGTCAGTGTGTGGAACGGCTGTGGCTTCAGACCCTTGGCCTGTTCTTCCTGGTTACTCTGTTTGCTGTGCTGCCTGCCCAAGACCCTTGGCCTGTTATTCCTGGTTTGTTGTCTTTACCCTGAACCCTGCCTTGCCTAGCCTGTGTGCCTACCCTGCTTGTATATCCTGAGGGTGTATCCTGAATCCTGTAATTATATCCAGGGTGATTATTCATGTATCCTGTCTCCACCTAGCTAGAGGGTGTACCCTGTGGGTATTCCCGGATCCCCGTTCTGCCTAGTGTGTTGCTGCCCTAGTCCTTGCTCCTGCTAGCTTCTGTACACCTGGTGTTCCTTGGTCTGTCTTCTGGGTCTTGCTAGTGGCTGTGCAGCAGCACACTGTCTGAGTCTAGTTCCGTGCCCTGTCGCCCTCGTGTATCCCAGACCCAGGGTGGGTCCTCTGGATCTTCAGTTCCTGCCTTATCCTGCAAGTCCTGCCAGCCGCCTGCACTTCGGAGCTCAACTCCGGAGGAACGGTGGCTAGGTGCAGGTGAAGCGGATCCTGTCCTGCCGGTTCCAGTTGCCTACTTCCAATCCAGAGTTCCAGTCTGGTCCTTCCGTATGACCAGCTCCAGGGTGGTCTTGCCTGCCGCTGCCACTCCTCGGCAGTGGCCCAAGGGCTCACGAACTTCAGTTCCGCCTCGAGAACCTGATAGAATGCCAAGGCCCTCGAGAACGCGACACCTTCTTCTTATTTCTCTTCTGCTCCTCCACAATCTAGATACTCTCTACACCCTCATATAAAAAAACCCGATTATTACGGTTTTGAAGGCGCAGTTACTACTGCTCCGCTTGCCATGGAAGGTAGTTTGCCTACCGCTCCTGATGCATATGTTGCTCAACAGGAGCGCTCATGGTATTTTGTACAACCATGCTGGCTGCCTGGTCAGAAAGCCTTCAACCTCAGTCAGCATTATACCCATGCCGTGGTTCTTTATCCACAGAAAAGCTACAATTAGCTTACAATCTAATCTACTCCTACCCTGACCCTAATTGGAGTGATTGGTATTTTTCATACCTTACACAAGTCCTTACACAAGGTATGGCAAAAATATGAGAACCAGTTTCCATCTGAAACTCGCTCTCAACCTACTGCCAAAGTATTTCCCCTGTTACAGAAAATGATTGGAGCTCAATCACATACAGAGTTTAACCCTTACTCTGCGGTTGACCTCACCATCTTAGTACACCTATTACCTGACCTCACTGAAGGCGGTAATAAATGGGTACGTAAATTTAAAGAGGCCACTTTTGGAACCACCCTTGCTGTCGGAGACTTAAAGGCTTTACTAGACTGCACTCCGCACACAAATGTCACCAACCTTCATTACATGGTTAATGATACTCACTATGACAGCAATCCTTTTGCCCCTATTGAAGAGCCACTTTTTGCTGCTCTTCATACTCGTTTCCCTACTCGAAAGGACTTTTCTGTCCTTTCTTCCCAGCAATGGAATCCAGATACAGATCCCATTGAAACTTAAATTACAGCAAATATACCGTGATGAAACGAAAGAAAGATTTGATGCCACAAATAATCTCCCTATTTTCTATCATCTCTTTAAAGAAACATTGCCCGCTAAAGTTAGAGAAGGGCTAGACAACATGGTGGGCCTTTCACAAAAATTATGGCCAGAGATGAAAGAACATATCTTATATCATTGCCGAAACCTTGTCAAAAATAACCTAAACAAAACCAAAGATATGCAGAAACTCCAAACACATCTCATGACCTTGCAGATAGATCAGCTAAAAAGCTGCTGCTGGTAGCTCTAATTCTGGCCTTGCTTCTGGCACTCCTGAAGCTTGCTCTGCCATGTATATGGACGGCAATGCTAGAGGTCCTTTTAGAGGACGCCGAAACATTATGCAGAATTGCTGGGGTAGACAGCGAACTAGAGACTTTGCGTCCAATGTTTCAGATGTAATAAATTTGGACACTATGCTGATGAGTGCCACGCTGGCCATAATGATGGCCATGGCCGCACTCCCCCTGAGCGCCAATCATTTCCCTTGTGGAACCCTGTTGATCACCCTACAGATCAATGACATGCCCATGCCAATTACTCTGACCCTATGGTCACCTTGTCCATTCAAGGAATTCCTGTTCCTTTCATGGTAGACACAGGTGTCTCTCGCACCGTGTTAGCAAATGTCCCATTTTGCTTAAAGAAAATGTTAAAATTTTCACAAAATAAAATTACTGCCACCAGTTTTGATGGTGTGCCATCACATGCAAATACAATTCGCTGATCAGGAACTTACAGCTTCCTTGCTGTATGCTCCTTCATGCCCTGTTAATTTGCTTGGCCGCGATTTATTGACACAGTTTTGATTTCAAATGCACTTTGACATTCCTGAGCCCACTGCCAATACTTAATTGATTTTTGCAGTTACCCTTCACACTGAACAACAAATTGCTTCACTTCTTGACAAGTTGCCCGAAGATCTCTGGACTACGCCATCCTCCCCATATGGCAAAGTTTCTGCCACATTGATTTGCTTCCAGATTATGATGGTCCTAAGATCTCACAGTACCCTCTCAAACCTGAAGTTGTGCAAGGCACGCAAGAACAAATACAGTCACTGCTTGCGCATGGCATTATTGAAAAATGTCATTCTCCTTACAACACACTTTTATCCCCGGAACCTGGACAGTTTCAAATAGTCCAGGACCTTCACATATTTCCTAATGTTGAGAATCCCACAACCCTTTTGCACAATGTTACCTTACAAAATTACCGTTCGGCCATTCATTTGTCTAATGCATTTTTCTCAATTCCTATAGACGTTGTCTAGGCCTTTAACGGCATTTCAGTTTGATAATGTCACTTACCAATGGACTCGACTACCTTTGTCGACAGTCCCAATGTTTTTTCCCAGACACTTGCACAACACATCCATGAATTTAAATTGCATACCAATGGTTTGCCTCCACATTCCTCTATATTGCAATATGTTGATGACATTTTGATTACTTCTCCTGATTTTCAAACTTGCCTTCAACTTACTCATGACTTTCTTGCCTTTCTTGCCTTTCTTGCCAATAAAAAGAAACTAAAAATTGCTCAGACAAATGTTACTTTCCTTGGCCATGACATAGGCCCGCACCAGCGACGCCTAGGCCCTGACATATTAAAACATGCCTCTACATTGCAATTGCCCACCACTGTTACTCAGTTAAGAGCGGTGCTAGGCATGCTTAATTTTTGCCGTTTATGGATACCTAATTAGTCGTCTCGTACACATCCTTTTTACCAAAAACTGACAGGCCAACACAATTCTAAAAATTATCCAGTTGATTTTACTACTGAAGAAACTGATGCTTTGATGTCTTTAGTTAAGGATGCCATTCTCAGTTCACCTTTAGCAACCTTTAGCAACCATCGATGTCTCCCATGAGGTTCATTAATTACACAGCATGATGCCTCCATTACTTGTGGCTATCTATCTGGAACCTTTTCTCCAGTAGAACTTGGATTTGCAAATTGTACTAAAGGAATTGTGGGCCGCAGCGACTGCCATTTTGAAGTTGTATAAACCACAGTAGATACAGATTCTGACAACTTGAAAAGCTAAAGGTGGACAAAGCCATGGGGCCGGATGGGATCCACCCTAGGATATTGAGGGAGCTCAGAGAGGTTCTGGCGGGTCCTCTTAAAGATTTGTTTAATAAATCCTTGGAGACGGGAGAGGTTCCGAGGGATTGGAGATCAGCGGATGTGGTCCCACTTCACAAAAGTGGTGATAGGGAAGAAGCTGCAAACTACAGGCCGGTAAGCCTCACTTCGGTTATTGGAAAAGTAATGGAAGCCATGCTGAAGGAAAGGATAGTGAATTTCCTGGAAGCCAATAAGTTGCAAGATCCGAGACAGCATGGATTTACCAAAGGGAAATCGTGCCAAACGAACCTCATTGAGTTCTTTGATTGGGTGACAGGAGAACTGAATCAGGGACGAGCTATGGACGTAATCTACTTAGATTTCAGCAAAGCTTTTGACACGGTTCCCCACAGGAGGCTCTTAAATAAACTGGAGGGGCTGAAGATAGGACCCGAAGTGGTGAACTGGATTAGGAACTGGTTGACGGACAGACGCCAGAGGGTGGTGGTGAATGGAATTCGCTCGGAGGAGCGAAAGGTAAGTAGTGGAGTGCCTCAAGGATCGGTGCTGGGGCCGATTCTGTTCAATATATTTGTGAGTGACATTGCTGAAAGGTTAGAAGGTAAAGTTTGCCTATTTGCGGATGATACTAAGATCTGTAACAGAGTGGACACCCCGGAGGGAGTGGAAAACATGAAAAAGGACATACGGAAGCTAGAAGAATGGTCTAAGGTTTGGCAATTAAAATT
Source organism: Microcaecilia unicolor (assembly GCF_901765095.1). Taxonomy (NCBI): domain Eukaryota; kingdom Metazoa; phylum Chordata; class Amphibia; order Gymnophiona; family Siphonopidae; genus Microcaecilia; species Microcaecilia unicolor. Next base: position 181,967 of record NW_021963095.1, on the reverse strand, counting down.
CAATGCGAAGAAATGCAAAGTGATGCACTTAGGAAGTAGAAATCCACGGGAGACATATGTGTTAGGTGGGGAGAGTCTGATAGGTACGAGCGGAGAGAGGGATCTTGGGGTGATAGTATCTGAGGATTTGAAGGCGACGAAACAGTGTGACAAGGCGGTGGCAGTAGCTAGAAGGTTGTTAGGCTGTATAAAGAGAGGTGTGACCAGCAGAAGAAAGGGGGTGTTGATGCCCCTGTATAAGTCGTTGGTGAGACCCCACCTGGAGTATTGTGTTCAGTTTTGGAGGCCTTATCTTGTTAAGGATGTAAAAAGAATTGAAGCGGTGCAAAGAAAAGCTACGAGAATGGTATGGGATTTGCGTTACAAGACGTATGAGGAGAGACTTGCTGAACTAAACATGTTTCTGGAGGAAAGGAGAAACAGGGGTGATATGATACAGACGTTCAAATATTTGAACGGTATTAATCCGCAAACGAATCTTTTCCGGAGATGGGAAGGTGGTAGAACGAGAGGACATGAAATGAGATTGAAGGGGGGCAGACTCAAGAAAAATGTCAGGAAGTATTTTTTCACGGAGAGAGTAGTGGATGCTTGGAATGCCCTTCCGCGGGAGGTGGTGGAAATGAAAACGGTAACGGAATTCAAACACGCGTGGGATAAGCATAAAGGAATCCTGTGCCAAAGGAATGGATCCTCAGGAGCTTAGTCAAGATCGGGAGGCGGGGCTGGAGGTTGGGAGGCGGGGATAGTGCTGGGCAGACTTATACGGTCTGTGCCTGTGCCAGAGCCGGTGGTTGGGAGGTGGGGCTGGTGGTTGGGAGGCAGGGATAGTGCGGGGCAGACTTATACGGTCTGTGCCCTGAAGAGCATAGGTACAAATCAAAGTAGGGTATACACAAAAAGCAGCAAATATGAGTTATCTTGTTGGGCAGACTGGATGGACCGTGCAGGTCTTTTTCTGCCGTCATCTACTATGTTACTATGTTACTATGTTACTATGTTACATTCCCCATTTACCTGTTGTTCTTCACACTTCTCATGATGTGAAATACATTTTGGACGAACAAATTCGTCACATGACTCCTTCTCAACTGAGTAAATATCAAGTTGTTTTGCTTGGCATTGTATACCGGATACAGCCTTTTACTGCTGCCGATTTACAACGCCTTGAACCATTGCTGACAATCACTGATAATTATAGTTTATTTCCTCCTGCGTGCACTGTTTATTTATTTATTTGTAGCATTTGTATCCCACATTTTCCCACCAATTTGCAGGCTCAATGTGGCTTACATTTGCTGTAATGGCGGTTGCCATTTCCGGGTAACAGAATTACAAATGGTAATGCATTAAGTTGCATACATACATGTTAAAATACATGGAACATAACATACGTGGAACAGATCATGGTATAGATATATATTGTGTGCATATACATGGTAAGGAAGAATAACTTATTGTAATGCATGAAGGTTCCTGAGTAATAAATTGAGTTGTAGCATAATTTAGGTCATTGACCATATTTGACATAAAGATTGAAGTGGTAGTGCTTATTTATTAATGGCAAAGAGGTTAATCAGTCAAGTGATAAGATTTCAGTTATGTCTAGGTCATGTAAAGTCTTATTATTTAGTATTTAAGATGGATGTTTGTGGTATGCCTTCTTGAACAGATCAGTGCCGGACGCCTTAGCCCTATCCTTTGAAATTCTGCAAGATCCACCCGTTTGGTTTACGGATGGACCTTCCCAGAATGGGAATACGGGATTCGCCACAATACATTTTACACATGACTCTGACATACTTGACTCTGTGCAGTTTAGACTCCCTTCGGACTTCTCTGCCCAGGCTGCAGAATTGGCTGCTATTTTATTTGTTCTGCAGCACTACAGTGTAATATATCTATTGTAACCGATTCATGTTATGTATTTTCCTCACTACATTCTCACTTATGAAAATGGAATTTAAGAGGTAAGGTATCCCCTACAGGCCAGCCTCTTAGTCACATACACCTTTGGATGCAATTGTTTGAGGCATTACAACACAGACACAGTTGTGGCTTGCGCACTGCCATTTAAGGCGCACCTACAGAAGGGTCTCTCGTTTGAGGTCGACGGTAACATTCTGGTGGATGAGTTAGCCCAAGACTCCTATTGCCAACACTACTCTTGCCGTAACCACAGTAGATACAGATTCTGTCCCAGTTTTTACACTGTCTGATACTGTTCCTGTTCTATCTACTGCTGATTTGTCAACAGCTTTGCAATCCTTTGTTACTCAAGCTGAATTAAAGCTTTGGAAACAAGCAGGCTGTTCCACAGGTTCACAGGTTCAACTATCATTGATGATCAAAACAAAAGCAAATCTTTCAAAATTGGAGATATGGTGTACCGTAAATATTATACTCACAAATCATGGAAGGCCCTTTTCATGTTGAAGCTTTATCCACTGCTGCTGTTAAATTGCAAGATCATTCTTCTTGGGTCCATCTCAAGGACATTTGAGTATTTCATGACCTCGCTGCCCTCACAAAACCACCTGTACCTAGTTCTGATCCCTGTACTTCAGAACCTACAACTGATTCAGCAGTTGCTACATGCTCGGATACTGTGTTATCTCCTTCCTCAGTGTCGACTGATGTAGCACAAGCTTTGTCAAACGACTCGGTTCTATCAAATTCTGCTTGTCCACAACCCGGTATTTTCGATGCAGCATTACCTGCCAATGATAATGCCTTGACTGACATTTTAGATTCTGATAGTACCTCATCAGACTCTGATTTTATCATTCTTGATCATGATGACTGAACCATGAAACCATCTTTGTGTTTTAACTTTTCTTGCATTATTATTATTATTTTATTTTTTTGTCTTGTTTCCAGTTGAACGACTTTTCAACATATCTGCTGCCATCACATATTTGATTTAAATGCTTGCTTTTAATGTTTGCTTTTTTTACTCTACGCTATGCAATCACCATCAACTTTCTGTCAACAGTGTTTAGCAACTGATAACCTTTTATACATTGCTTGTTATTTAACTTATTGTCATGTTTTAGCTGATTTCCTTTAACGTTTTGAATCATGGTTGGCATCCTTGGGTTTTTATTAGGAAAAAAGGAATCAGGATTGTAGAGTTGTATCAGCTTATTTTTGCATGCTCTTCTTGGGGGGGCTGTTCTAATACAGTAGTAATGCTTTATTCCAGATTGAGACCCTCGCTCCTACAAGACCCACAGTCTATTTTCTGCACTACAATACATGCTGCTGAAATCTTCTTGCCAAGATACTGCTTGCATGATCTGATCTGATACTTTTACTGCATGATTATATTAACCAATGTCATGAATTGTGTACCCAGCACGCCTAGTGCACCTAGTCCCGATTGGGACCCTGGAATTGAGAACAATGTGGATTGGAACCCTTATGAAATATTCCGCAAGCTGTGTGCACCTGTATTGGCTGTATGGCACACAGGTTCTGGAGTTGCCACTATAGATATGACTACCCTTTGTGGGATGGGTCAGATTAAATTAGAGCAACTATCACTACCATAACCAAGTAATTGGGAGTTAATATATTATTGGTTAATGTCATATAAGATTCAAGAAAGACAATGGCTTCCCTGGTTTTTCTGTAGACAAGGGACAGACGAGGTATCAGAAATATATGAGATAGTGCTTCATGTTACTCTTACCCCTATTGGACGACATACAGAAATGGGTGCTATTCCTTTATCTTTTTAATGCTTTATTTCAGGTTGACTTCTTCTCTACAAAACAAGATACCATAACTTTTTACTCTCTTCATTGTGCCTTACTGCCAAATGCAGAACGAAAGCCAATCAGACTCTGAATCTGCTTCCCGTGTTGTTCACTGTTGTATTTGCTGTCTGTTGATTGTTGGTGCAATATGGGCTATTTTGTTTATCGTTCTGATGTCTCTCAAAGTTCCTTCCTTTTGCTGTCTTGCAATGATGGTGCTTGTGACCATATCTGTCCTACCTTTGCTTCCCAGAGCTTCCAGTGCTGAGTGCTCTCCTCAGAATCTAAAGCATTTGGAAATGAATTTTGACACAACCATGCTTGGACCAATATTCAGAGCATTGTGACAGAGATCAGTTCTATCAGTAACTATCCTGTCAAAATGACCTTTGAAGCAATAGAACAGTGACAATCCAATTTGATGTTTGTCAGGTTGCTGAATGTTGTGATTTGTCTTGGCAAAGATCCTATGCAACATACTATGTCTACTTGTGTACTTATTGTGTTTTGGATGCTGGAACTTACTCTTCTAGTCCATGCTACAAGTAGTCATCATGCCTGGAACAAACCTCTGCGGATGAAAATTACCCTTTTCCATAGACCTGTTAACAAAGACAAATGCACTTTAGGAAGATGGAATCCTGTTTCTATCACCATTAAAGGTGTAGACCTTTCCATTAACCGAACCTTTGGTATTGAAGCTACCAACACAGATCCTGTTGGTCGCTTCCGTATTCTTGTTCAGCCTTTTAGGAAGGCCGCTATAGCCAAAGTAAATAATCCCTTACTGCCCCAATTGCCAGAAATTAACATTCCAGTCCAGATTCACAATGTTTCCAGCCTTAGAGACACATTCACAATTGAAACAGGATATTGTAGGATCGTTATCACAGATAATAAATTAACTGCGTCCAAGTTCCCCTAAGCAAATAATCCTGAATTAGGTCTAGGGGTGGAAACTTTGGAACCTAGCCAAATACTTCTGATAGAAAGAACTGTAGCTAAGACTGTAGGCTGATATATATATTAGATTTATTATGGTATCAGGTAAGAAAATATCGCTAAGGTATACAAAATAGAACTCTGCAAAGCTTTGGCTGAATACAAAATTACTGGCTGATAAAAGTTACACTCATACGTCACACTACTAAACATTATTGGTTACAAGATAAAATTAAACCACTGATCAGTCACACTATGTTACGAGGTAGTACAGTTATTAGCAGCTTCTCCTGATCACAAGTATGATGGCCCCAGCCTTCTGCTCAGGTAAATACCACTAACTAGCCCCCGACTAGTAGGAAATTAATCACCGTGTTTCTCACCAGGCTGAGACCTCAGGGTCGTCTCTCTCGGGAGCTGGCACGGGATACTCCTCAGACTCAAGCTGGATTCACAGCGAGTCTCAGTCGCAGCTGGAAGGGAACTCTGCAGCAGATAAGGAGGTCACAGGTCACGCAGGGCAGGTACAGCTGAACCACGATACTTTCCTCCAGATACACAGTTCATCAGTTGGTGGACCTTATTAGGTCTCACTGGTCTTATTTTAACCTCCACCTTCTTCCAAAGCTTCTTACTAACTCCTTTCTTTGTTCCCGCTCTCCCCTTACCTCTTGGTCCGGTGGCTGCAGGAACCAATCTGGATCTTCCTCGGTTCACTGCGTGGCAAGAACAGTTCGTTGTTCTTGACCTTCAAGTTGTTACATTTTGGTATGCATTTTCTGTTTCTCACCTGCCTTGCTGGAACCAGCCTCTCAGGAGATAAGGTTTGCCCACAGCATGTCCTTGGAGTTGAGCTTCTGCTGTAATTTTCCACAAGCTGCAAAGCTGTTTCTTGCTGACACAGAGATGTGTGGGTCAGAGTTTACAGTCTCCATTTTGCTGTCAAAGGATTATACAGGCCATGATTATACAGGCCATGGCCCGCAAGGTGAGACACACAGGGAAATACTCCTACACCCCCTTGGAGATGGAATTTACTACAAAGGAATAAAAGCCTTCTCCAACCTAACTAGTAATACAGCTAGACTGGTTAAGTCAGACTCATGGTCAAGACTGAAGACATAAAAACAGTAAATGTCATTAACTCAATACTAACACGCTATCAATGATAACTAGAAGCAAATACTTCATAAAATCATACGTATTGTTCAAGCGTAGTTTCAATAATGCTAATACAGCAAACTACTAATACTAGAACACTCTTAGTGTGTTAGCAGCTATGTCTTAACACATGAAATTATAATCAACATCAAATCATCATGATACTATAAAATGCATGGCAAAAGCATCAGCAAAATTAGTACGGAATATGATAATGTAAACTAAGATGTTGCATAGTGGAGAGTTACTCATGGTTGACCTCCACAAAGTCTAACAAAGTCAATGGTATGAAAGTCTTTAGACTGTAAAAATGGCATAATGTCCAAACCAAAGTCAATAGGGTGGACCGTGATGAATGATGAGGTGTAAATGGACAACTTCTCACATCAAGAAGACATCAAACAGGAACAATATGGTCCACGTATTGGTGATGATGAAGAAAATCTTCAAACATAAGCATTGGACACAGTTCAAAAAGAAAGTCAATGAAATGTCCCAAAAACAAACAAACACATCCAAAACTTCACTTTCAGGAACACTGGATCGGTTGAAATAAAATAAAACCAAACAAATTCCCCCCCAACAAGAAGAATGATTCTTGGGAAAAGAAAATCCAACAGTCAGGATTAAACAATGGAAATCATGAGGAACAAGGGGAAGGAGTGTTGAAAACCACCAATGGATTAGGAAGCAGGGCGTCAGGAACATCTTGAAGAACGACATCAGGCACGGAAACAGGATCAATCTGCTTGGCAACTGCACCGAATCTTCAAGGTTTTGTTTTTTTCTCTGTAGCTGAAAAACAAAAGAAAACGAAGCTATTCTGCTTCATGGTTAGTTTGGGTCATTTCAACAATGCATGTATCTGGAACCAAATGACTGGGATGACATGGTCTCAGCTTATTGATGTGGACCCACTTAAGGTTATCCTGAGGCGAATTTGGTAAGCCACAGGTGAAGCTTTTTCCACTATAGGGAAAGGACCATGCCAACTGGGCAGAAATTTCTTTTCTTTTACTTTGTTTCTGCCAAAATTGAAATAGAATTCCTTGTCGCCAATTTGGTATTCTTTGGAGGTAGTCCCTTGATCATAGTAGGCTTTTCTACCTCTAGCACTACTTTCCAAGTTCTTTTGGGCAAAGGCAAAGGCACTTTGCAAATGCTGACGCAAATGGGTGACGTACTCATGAGAGGAAGTAGCACTGGACAAGTTCACATCATTAGTCCTGTAAAGCAAATGATAACATCATTTCCCTACCTGTCATCATCTCAAAAGGTGACACTCCTGTAGACCGATGAGGTGTGGCACGGATGGCCATGAGGACCAATGGTAACTTCATGTCCCAATCCTTACCTGAAGATGACACATACTTTTTCAGAATGGTGATGATGGTACGATTAGCTCTTTCCACTTGTCCTGTGTAGGCAATGTGTAGTTTACTCTTCACTCCTAGCATCTTCCACATGTGTTGGATCACTCCTGCGGTAAACTGAGATCCTTGGTCTGAATCCACTCGCATTGGCAAACCCCACTGGCTGAACACATGATTCAGTAGTAAGGTAGCCGTGGTCTCAGCGGTGCAATTGGGTGCAGGTAGGCACTCCACCCACTTGGTGAACATGCAGGTGACAGTAAGCATGTACTTGTTGCCTCAGGTGGATCGAACCACAGGTCCAACCCAATCAATCTGGATATCTGACCAGGGCATAACAATACCCTTCTTCCTGAGGGGTGCCCGATGGGATGGTGAAGATGGCTGGAAACGACAACAGGTCAGGCAACCTCGTGTGTACAGCTGCACATGTGGGGCCAATACGCAACTTGCTTCAAGGTCTCATAGTTGATCCAGAGCCAGAATCAAATTTCCATGATGTACTGGTTTTCCTTTAGAATTTAGCATGTTGTTCTGCTTCCAAATGGGCAGATGAGAGACAAAGTTCTGTCTCACATAATCTGAATCAGTGCATATGACTAGTTCCCTAATTCCTCTCTGAACTGCAGACTGTACCGCCACCAGGGCTGCAACTATCTCAGCATACTGGTTTGTCTGAGAACCAAAGTCTCTTCAGGAATGGCTGGATTCCATACCACTCCCACACCTGCAACCAACTCATGGTCTGTGTCCCGGCGGTAGGCACAACCATCCACAGATCTTCTCATCATACAGATGGTGCAGATGAGGTTCTCTCTCCTGTGGAGGAACATCTGTTTCAGAAATACCTGCAAGGGAATCATGGCCTGCACAGTCATGCAGGTCCGCCATACCTTGGGCTACTACATTGCGATGTTTCTGAGCATACTCTACCTCTAAAGGCCATCCTTGGAGAGCCAATGTCCAGGATACTATCCTGCTGTTGGACACTCGACCGGATTTGATTCGGTCGCTCCCCAGGAAACTAACAATCTGATGACACGTTTCCACGATTAGCTTCTCACCTTGGATGTAACTCCTGAAATGTTGCAGAGCCCATATCGTGGTCCACAAGAATTTCTCACAGTCTGAATACTTCTTTGCTAGCATAGGCCACAACCCGCTTATCAGAGTCATATTTCTGATACAGGACAGCACTCATGGTGTGCTTGGAGTAACCCAGGTCAACATAGAACTCACGACCCCCCTCAGGGTACACGAGGCATGGAAAGCGGCTAAGCTGATCCTTCAGCTCCTGCATAGCAGATTCCTGCTCCGGACCCCACGCCCAGGGTGTATCTTTCTTCAATAGCTTGACCAAGGGTCGGGTGATCTCTGCATAATCAGCTATGAACTATCTGGAATAGTTGCATATTCCCAGAAAGGAACGAAGTTCTGTGAGATTGGTGAGATTGGTGTTGTAAAGCCTGAACTCGCTTCTTCTGAGGTCGCAGACCCTCCGCAGAAATTTCATACCCTAGGTAATTCAGCGATTTCCTGCACCATTGTCCTTTGGTCCTAGGTGAGTTTAGCTCCAGCATCTGTCAGCTGACTGAAAACATGCTCGATCTCTGCCACGTGATCTTGGAAGGTGGGGCTTTTGATCAGAATGTCATCCACGTAGACCACAGTTCCTCGAGCTTCAGCATCGGGAAGTGCTTTATGGAGGAAGATGTTGAACTCAGCAGGTGAATTGAGAAAACCAAAGGGAGTTCTGTTCCACGTATCCTGTTTCTTCCCAAAAGTGAAGGCCAGTTTATACTGATCATGTGGATGTACAGGTACGGTCCAAAATCCTGATGCCAAGTCTAAGCTTGTGAAATACTTCGCCCCTTTAATGGTAGCAAGACTCTGATCCAGCGGAGCCATCGGCCACCTGGACAATGGTACACGCTTATTCAGCTGACGGTAGTCCAGTGCAATTCTCCAGCTGTTGTTCTTCTTCAGGATGGGCCACAGAGGGGAGTTGTATGTGCTGTTGCATTGCCTAATGATGCCCCTGGCCTCCAATGTGTTGAGAATCTCTTGCACAGCTTGTAATTCAACTTCACTTAACGCTGTCATGATAACTCTAAGACTTACTGCTCAGCTTCAGCAGATAGACTTTGCACAGTAACCTGATCCAGCCAAGATTTATTGTACTGCTTCAAGTAAGCAGACTTCTCTCACAGAGAAATCTGACTCAGCGCAGCTTCTCCACCCCACCCCCCACCCCCCTCCGCACGTCTGTGAGAACTACTTTAACAGCACAGTTCAGTGAAACAGAGAGGAGAGAAAAAAAATCACAGCGAATGACTTCAGCTTGAAATACCAGAGTTCAGTGAAATTAGACAGACAAATATGCACAGAAGCAAATCTCTCTCACAGAAGAAAAACAAACCGGAAACTTTTTTCTCAACTTTATGAGACCCCAGACGATGCCCCCATTATCTGTAGGATAAATCACAGATAATAAATTACCTGTGTCCAGGTTCCCCTAAGCAGAACTATCTGCAAGCATATAATCCTGAATTAGGTCTAGGAGTGGGAACCTTGGAACCTAGCCAAATACTTACGTTAGAAAGAACTGTAACTGAGACTGTAGGCTGAGATATATATATTAGATTTATTATGGTATCGGGTAAGAAAATATCGCCAAGGTATACAAAATAGAACTCTGCAAAGCTTTGGCTGAATACAAAATTACTGGCTGATAAAAATTACACTCATACGTCACACTACTAAACACTAATTCTTATTGGTTACCAGATAAAATTACACCACTGATAAGTCACACTATGTTACGAGGTAGTACAGTTATTAGCAGCTGCTCCTGATCACAAGTACGACGGCACCAGCCTTCTGCTCAGGTAAATACCACTAACTAGCCCCCGACTAGTAGGAAATTAATCACCGTGTTTCTCACCAGGCTGAGACCTCAGGGTCGTCTCTCTCGGGAGCTGGCACTGGACACCTCATAGACTCAAGCTGATATAGCAGCGAGTCTTAGTCAGAGCTGGAAGGGAACTCTGCAGCAGATAAGGAGGTCACAGGTCATGCAGGGCAGGTACAGCTGAACCACGATACTTTCCTCCAGATACACAGTTCATCAGTTGGTGGACCTTATTAGGTCTCACTGGTCTTATTTTCATCTCCACCTTCTTCCAAGGCTTCTTACTTTGTTCCTGCTCTCCCCGTACCTCTTGGTCCGGTGTCTGCAGGAACCAATCTCTCCACTTCGGTTCACTGCATGACAAGAACAGTCCATTGTTCTTGACCTTCAAGTTGTTACATTTTGGTATGCATTTTCTGTTTCTCACCCGCCTTGCTGGAACCAGCCTCTCAGGAGATAAGGGGGGCCTGGTTTGCCCACAGCATGTCCTTGGTGTTGAGCTTCTGCTGTAATTTTCCACAAGCTGCAAAGCTGTTTCTTGCTGACACAGGGATGTGCGGGTCAGAGTTTACAGCCTCCATTTTGTTGTCATAGGATTATACAGGCCATGGCCCGCAAGGTGAGACACACAGGGAAATACTCCTACAATCTCCACTTCAGAAAATGCCAGTTACTTTGCCTACCCTTAGTTACAGCTCCTGTTGTAATTTCAAACTCTTCCTTCATGCTCATTTGCTTCCAATTGTTATAATTCTACTTTACATTTTGTTTAGTATTTCAAAATTAGAATTCTGCTGTTTACCAAGGTAAATTATAGGCATTCCAACCTTGTAACATTATTCTGCTCCTCTCACCTATTGTGCTCTATTGAAATCTAAAGTGTACTGAATGAACTTTCAACAGGCAGTTTCATAGAAAGAAACAAAGGTGGATGTCAACCCTTGTTTAGCTACTCCTTGGCTCTTCTGTAGACTGAAATTAAGTTTCAAATCATGAGTTCTTAAAAACAGTATACACGTCAGTGGAAGAGGGGACTGGTGTTTAGGGTGGTGAACTTTGGTCTTGAGGAACTGAGTTCAATTCCCACTTCAGACATAGGCAGCTCCATTTGACTCTGGGCAAGTAACACTACCTTCATGCAGGGTTTTTTTTTCCAATTGTTATAATTCTACTTTAGGTTTATTTTGTTTAGTACTTCAAAATGAGGATTCTGCTATTTACCAAGGTAAATTCTAGGCATTCCAACCTTGTAACATTTCTCTACTTCTCTCACCTATGGTGCTCCATTGAAATCTACAGAGCACTAAATGTTTGTTAGGCAGTTTCATAGGAAGAAACAACGGTGGATGTCAAACCTTGTTTAGCTACTCCTGTAGACTAAAATGAAGTTACAAATCATGAGTTCTTCAAAAAGTATTTCACTTCAGTGGTGGAGTGGACTAGTGGTTAGGGTGGTGGGCTTTGGTCCGTGGGAACTGAGGAACAAAGTTCAGTTCCCACTTCAGACACAAGCATCTACTTTTGACTCTGGGCAAGTAACACTACTTTCATGCTGGTTTGCTTCAAATTGTTATAATTCTACTTTAGGTATATTTTGTTCAGTACTTCAAAATGAGGATACTACACTTTACTGAGGTAAATTCTAGGCATTCCAACCTTGTAACATTTCTCTGCTTTTCTCACCATTGAAATCTACAGAGCACTGAATGTTTGATAGACTGGCAGTCTCATAGGAAGAAACAAAGGTGGATAGAAACCTTGTTTAGCTACTCCTTGGCTATTCTGTAGACTGAAATGAAGTTTCAAATCATGAGTTCTTCAAAATGATCACCACTTTAGTGGAGGAGTGGACTAGTGGTTAGGGTGTTGGACTTTGGTTTTGGGAAACTGAGAAACTGAGTTCAATTCCCTCTTTAGACACAAACAGCTCTTTTTGACTCTGGGCAAGTAACACTATTTTCATGCTGGTTTACTTCAAATTGTTATAATTCTACTTTAGGTATATTTTGTTCAGCACTTGAAAAGGAGGATTCTACTCTTTACTGAGGTAAATTCTAGGCATTCCAACCTTGTAACATTTCTCTGCTTTTCTCACCGATGGTGCTCCATTGAAATCTACAGAGAACTGAATGTTGGTTAGACAGGCAGTTTCACAGGAAGAAACAGTGGTGTATGTAAAGATCTCCACTTTAGAAAATGCCAGTTAATTTGCAAACCCTTTGTTAGAGCTGCTGTTGTAAATTCAAAATCTGCTTTCATGCTTGTTTGCTTCCAAGTGTTATAATTCTACTTTAGATATATTTTGTTCAGTACTTGAAAATGAGGATTCTGCTCTTTACTGAGGTAAATTCTAGGCATTCCAACCTTGTAACATTTCTCTGTTATTCTCACCTATGGTGCTCCATTGAAATCTACAGAGCACTGAATGTTTGTTAGACTGGCAGTTTCATAGGAAGAAACAGAGATGGATACAAACCTTGTTTAGCTACTGCGTGGCTGTTCTGTAGACTGAAATTAAGTTTCAAATCATGAGATCTTCAAAAAGATCACCACTTTAGTGGAGGAGTGGACTAGTGGTTAGGGTGATGGACTGTGGTCTTGGCGAACTGAGAAACTTTCAATTCCCACTTTAAACACAAACAGCTCTTTTTGACTCTGGGCAAGTAACACTATTTTCATGCTGGTTTGCTTCAAATTGTTATAATTCTACTTTAGGTATATTTTGTTCAGCACTTGAAAAGGAGGATTCTGCTCTTTACTGAGGTAAATTCTAGGCATTCCAACCTTGTAACATTTCTCTGCTTTTCTCACCTATGGTGCTCCATTGAAATCTACAGTGCACTGAATGTTTGTTAGACTGGCAGTCTCATAGGAAGAAACAAAGGTGGATACAAACCTTGTTTAGCTACTGCTTGGCTGTTCTGTAGACTGAAATGAAGTTTCAAATCATGAGTTCTTCAAAATGATCACCACTTTAGTGGAGGAGTGGACTAGTGGTTAGGGTGATGGACTTTGGTTTTGGGGAACTAAGAAACTGAGTTCAATTCCCTCTTTAGACACAAACAGCTCTTTTTGACTCTGGGCAAGTAACACTATTTTCATGCTGGTTTACTTCCAAGTGTTATAATTCTACTTTAGATATATTTTGTTCAGTACTTGAAAATGAGAATTCTGCTCTTTACTGAGGTAAATTCTAGGCATTCCAACCTTGTAACATTTCTCTGCTTTTCTCACCTATGGTGCTCCATTGAAATCTACAGAGCACTGAATGTTTGTTAGACTGGCAGTTTCATAGGAAGAAACAGAGATGGATACAAACCTTGTTTAGCTACTCCTTGGCTGTTCTGTAGACTGAAATTAAGTTTCAAATCATGAGATCTTCAAAAAGATTACCACTTTAGTGGAGGAGTGGACTAGTGGTTAGGGTGATGGACTTTGATCTTGGGGAACTGAGAAACTGAGTTCAATTCCCACTTTAGACACAAACAGCTCTTTTTGATTCTGGACAAGTAACACTATTTTCATGCTGGTTTGCTTCAAATTGTTATAATTCTACTTTAGGTATATTTTGTTCAGCACTTGAAAATGAGGATTCTACTCTTTACTGAGGTAAATTCTAGGCATTCCAACCTTGTAACATTTATCTGCTTTTCTCACCTATGGTGCTCCATTGAAATCTACAGAGAACTGAATGTTGGTTAGACAGGCAGTTTCACAGGAAGAAACAGTGGTGTATGTAAAGATCTCCACTTCAGAAAATGCCAGTTACTTTGCAAACCCTTTGTTAGAGCTGCTGTTGTAAATTCAAAATCTGCTTTCATGCTTGTTTGCTTCCAAGTGTTATAATTCTACTTTAGGTATATTTTGTTCAGTACTTGAAAATGAGGATTCTGCTATGTACTGAGGTTCATTCTAGGCATTCCAAACTTGTAACATTTTTCTGCTTCTCTCACCAATGGTGCTCCATTGAAATCTACAGAGCACTGAATGTTTGTTAGATTTGCAGTTTCATAGGAAGAAACAGAGGTGGATGTAGAGATCTCCACTTCAGAAAATGCCAGTTACTTTGCAAACCCTTAGTTAGAGCTCCTGTTATAATTTCAATATCTGCTTTCATGCTTGTTCGCTTCCAAGTGTTATAATTCTACATATGGTATAAATATACTTGAGGATACTGCTCTTATTGAGGTAAATTCTAGGCGTTCCAACCTTGTAACGTTTCTCTGCTTATCTCACCTATAGTGCTCCATTGAAATCTACAGAGCACTGAATTTTTGTTAGACTGGCAGTTTCATAGGAAGAAACAAAGGTGGATGTAGAGATCTCCTCTTCAGAAAATGCCAGTTACTTTGCAAACCCTTAGTTAGAGCTCCTGTTGTAATTTCAAAATCTGCTTTCATGCTCGTTTGCTTCCAAACGTTATAATTGTACTTTAGGTATATTTTATTCAGCACTTGAAAATGAGAATTGTGCTCTTTACTGAGGTAAATTCTAGGCATTCCAACCTTGTAACGTTCCTCTGCTTATCTCACCTATGGTGCTCCATTCAAATCTATAGAGCACTGAACGTTTGATAGACTCACAGTTTCATAGGAAGAAACAAAGGTGGATACAAACCTTGTTTATCTACTCCTTGGCTGTTCTGTAGACTGAAATGACTTTTGAATAATGAGTTCTTCAAAAAGATCTCCACTTTAGTGGTTAGGGTGCTGGACTTTGGTCTTGAGAAACTGAGTTCAATTCCCACTTTAGACACAGGTAGCTCCTTTTGACTCTGGTCAAGTAACACTACTTTCATGCTGGTTTGCTTCCAATTGTAATAATTCTACTTTAGCTATATTTTGTTCAGTACTTGAATATGAGGATTCTGCTCTTCAATGAGGTAAGTTCTAGGCATTCCAACCTTGTAACATTTTTATGCTTCTCTCACCAGTGGTGCTCCATTGAAATCTACAGTGCACTGAATGTTTGTTAGACAGGCAGTTTCATAGGAAGAAACAAAGGTGGTTATAAAGATCTCCACTTCAGAAAATGCCAGTTACATTGCAAACCCTTAGTTAGAGCTCCTGTTGTAATTTCAAAATCTGCTTTCATGCTTGTTTGCTTCCAATTGTTATAATTCTACTTTAGGTATATTTTGTTCAGCACTTGAAAAGGAGGATTCTACTCTTTACTGAGGTAAATTCTATGCATTCCAACCTTGTAACATTTCTCTGCTTTTCTCACCGATGGTGCTCCATTGAAATCTACAGAGAACTGAATGTTGGTTAGACAGGCAGTTTCACAGGAAGAAACAGTGGTGTATGTAAAGATCTCCACTTTAGAAAATGCCAGTTAATTTGCAAACCCTTTGTTAGAGCTGCTGTTGTAAATTCAAAATCTGCTTTCATGCTTGTTTGCTTCCAAGTGTTATAATTCTACTTTAGATATATTTTGTTCAGTACTTGAAAATGAGGATTCTGCTCTTTACTGAGGTAAATTCTAGGCATTCCAACCTTGTAACATTTCTCTGTTATTCTCACCTATGGTGCTCCATTGAAATCTACAGAGCACTGAATGTTTGTTAGACTGGCAGTTTCATAGGAAGAAACAGAGATGGATACAAACCTTGTTTAGCTACTGCGTGGCTGTTCTGTAGACTGAAATTAAGTTTCAAATCATGAGATCTTCAAAAAGATCACCACTTTAGTGGAGGAGTGGACTAGTGGTTAGGGTGATGGACTGTGGTCTTGGCGAACTGAGAAACTTTCAATTCCCACTTTAAACACAAACAGCTCTTTTTGACTCTGGGCAAGTAACACTATTTTCATGCTGGTTTGCTTCAAATTGTTATAATTCTACTTTAGGTATATTTTGTTCAGCACTTGAAAAGGAGGATTCTGCTCTTTACTGAGATAAATTCTAGGCATTCCAACCTTGTAACATTTCTCTGCTTTTCTCACCTATGGTGCTCCATTGAAATCTACAGAGCACTGAATGTTGGTTAGACAGGCAGTTTCACAGGAAGAAACAGTGGTGTATGTAAAGATCTCCACTTCAGAAAATGCCAGTTATTTTGCAAACCCTTTGTTAGAGCTGCTGTTGTAAATTCAAAATCTGCTTTCATGCTTGTTTGCTTCCAAGTGTTATAATTCTACTTTAGGTATATTTTGTTCAGCACTTGAAAAGGAGGATTCTGCTCTTTACTGAAATAAATTCTAGGCATTCCAACCTTGTAACATTTCCCTGCTTTTCTCACCTATGGTGCTCCATTGAAATCTACAGAGCACTGAATGTTTGTTAGACTGGCAGTTTCATAGGAAGAAACAGAGATGGATACAAACCTTGTTTAGCTACTGCTTGGCTGTTCTGAAAACTGAAATTAAGTTTCAAATCATGAGTTCTTCAAAATGATCACCACTTTAGTGGAGGAGTGGACTAGTGGTTAGGGTGATGGATTTTGATCTTGGGGATCTGAGAAACTGAGTTCAATTCCCACTTTAGACACAAACAGCTCTTTTTGATTCTGGGCAAGTAACACTATTTTCATGCTGGTTTGCTTCAAATTGTTATAATTCTACTTTAGGTATATTTTGTTCAGCACTTGAAAAGGAGGATTCTACTCTTTACTGAGGTAAATTCTAGGCATTCCAACCTTGTAACATTTCTCTGCTTTTCTCACCTATGGTGCTCCATTGAAATCTACAGAGAACTGAATGTTGGTTAGACAGGCAGTTTCACAGGAAGAAACAGTGGTGTATGTAAAGATCTCCACTTCAGAAAATGCTAGTTACTTTGCAAACCCTTTGTTAGAGCTGCTGTTGTAAATTCAAAATCTGCTTTCATGCTTGTTTGCTTCCAAGTGTTATAATTCTACTTTAGATATATTTTGTTCAGTACTTGAAAATGAGGATTCTGCTCTTTACTGAGGTAAATTCTAGGCATTCCAACCTTGTAACATTTCTCTGTTTTTCTCACCTATGGTGCTCCATTGAAATCTACAGAGCACTGAATGTTTGTTAGACTGGCAGTTTCATAGGAAGAAACTGAGATGGATACAAACCTTGTTTAGCTACTGCTTGGCTGTTCTGTAGACTGAAATTAAGTTTCAAATCATGAGACCTTCAAAAAGATCACCACTTTAGTGGAGGAGTGGACTAGTGGTTAGGGTGATGGACTGTGGTCTTGGCGAACTGAGAAACTTTCAATTCCCACTTTAAACACAAACAGCTCTTTTTGACTCTGGGCAAGTAACACTATTTTCATGCTGGTTTGCTTCCAATTGTAATAATTCTACTTTAGCTATATTTTGTTCAGTACTTGAATATGAGGATTCTGCTCTTTACTGAGGTAAATTCTAGGCATTCCAACCTTGTAACATTTCTCTGCTTTTCTCACCTATGGTGCTCCATTGAAATCTACAGTGCACTGAATGTTTGTTAGACTGGCAGTCTCATAGGAAGAAACAAAGGTGGATACAAACCTTGTTTAGCTACTGCTTGGCTGTTCTGTAGACTGAAATGAAGTTTCAAATCATGAGTTCTTCAAAATGATCACCACTTTAGTGGAGGAGTGGACTAGTGGTTAGGGTGATGGACTTTGGTTTTGGGGAACTAAGAAACTGAGTTCAATTCCCTCTTTAGACACAAACAGCTCTTTTTGACTCTGGGCAAGTAACACTATTTTCATGCTGGTTTACTTCCAAGTGTTATAATTCTACTTTAGATATATTTTGTTCAGTACTTGAAAATGAGAATTCTGCTCTTTACTGAGGTAAATTCTAGGCATTCCAACCTTGTAACATTTCTCTGCTTTTCTCACCTATGGTGCTCCATTGAAATCTACAGAGCACTGAATGTTTGTTAGACTGGCAGTTTCATAGGAAGAAACAGAGATGGATACAAACCTTGTTTAGCTACTCCTTGGCTGTTCTGTAGACTGAAATTAAGTTTCAAATCATGAGATCTTCAAAAAGATTACCACTTTAGTGGAGGAGTGGACTAGTGGTTAGGGTGATGGACTTTGATCTTGGGGAACTGAGAAACTGAGTTCAATTCCCACTTTAGACACAAACAGCTCTTTTTGATTCTGGACAAGTAACACTATTTTCATGCTGGTTTGCTTCAAATTGTTATAATTCTACTTTAGGTATATTTTGTTCAGCACTTGAAAATGAGGATTCTACTCTTTACTGAGGTAAATTCTAGGCATTCCAACCTTGTAACATTTATCTGCTTTTCTCACCTATGGTGCTCCATTGAAATCTACAGAGAACTGAATGTTGGTTAGACAGGCAGTTTCACAGGAAGAAACAGTGGTGTATGTAAAGATCTCCACTTCAGAAAATGCCAGTTACTTTGCAAACCCTTTGTTAGAGCTGCTGTTGTAAATTCAAAATCTGCTTTCATGCTTGTTTGCTTCCAAGTGTTATAATTCTACTTTAGGTATATTTTGTTCAGTACTTGAAAATGAGGATTCTGCTATGTACTGAGGTTCATTCTAGGCATTCCAAACTTGTAACATTTTTCTGCTTCTCTCACCAATGGTGCTCCATTGAAATCTACAGACCACTGAATGTTTGTTAGATTTGCAGTTTCATAGGAAGAAACAGAGGTGGATGTAGAGATCTCCACTTCAGAAAATGCCAGTTACTTTGCAAACCCTTAGTTAGAGCTCCTGTTATAATTTCAATATCTGCTTTCATGCTTGTTCGCTTCCAAGTGTTATAATTCTACATATGGTATAAATATACTTGAGGATACTGCTCTTATTGAGGTAAATTCTAGGCGTTCCAACCTTGTAACATTTCTCTGCTTATCTCACCTATAGTGCTCCATTGAAATCTACAGAGCACTGAATTTTTGTTAGACTGGCAGTTTCATAGGAAGAAACAAAGGTGGATGTAGAGATCTCCTCTTCAGAAAATGCCAGTTACTTTGCAAACCCTTAGTTAGAGCTCCTGTTGTAATTTCAAAATCTGCTTTCATGCTCGTTTGCTTCCAAACTTTATAATTGTACTTTAGGTATATTTTATTCAGCACTTGAAAATGAGGATTGTGCTCTTTACTGAGGTAAATTCTAGGCATTCCAACCTTGTAACGTTCCTCTGCTTATCTCACCTATGGTGCTCCATTCAAATCTATAGAGCACTGAACGTTTGATAGACTCACAGTTTCATAGGAAGAAACAAAGGTGGATACAAACCTTGTTTATCTACTCCTTGGCTGTTCTGTAGACTGAAATGACTTTTGAATAATGAGTTCTTCAAAAAGATCTCCACTTTAGTGGTTAGGGTGCTGGACTTTGGTCTTGAGAAACTGAGTTCAATTCCCACTTTAGACACAGGTAGCTCCTTTTGACTCTGGTCAAGTAACACTACTTTCATGCTGGTTTGCTTCCAATTGTAATAATTCTACTTTAGCTATATTTTGTTCAGTACTTGAATATGAGGATTCTGCTCTTTACTGAGATAAATTCTAGGCATTCCAACCTTGTAACATTTCTCTGTTATTCTCACCTATGGTGCTCCATTGAAATCTACAGAGCACTGAATGTTTGTTAGACTGGCAGTTTCATAGGAAGAAACAGAGATGGATACAAACCTTGTTTAGCTACTGCGTGGCTGTTCTGTAGACCGAAATTAAGTTTCAAATCATGAGTTCTTCAAAAAGATCACCACTTTAGTGGAGGAGTGGACTAGTGGTTAGGGTGATGGACTGTGGTCTTGGCGAACTGAGAAACTTTCAATTCCCACTTTAAACACAAACAGCTCTTTTTGACTCTGGGCAAGTAACACTATTTTCATGCTGGTTTGCTTCAAATTGTTATAATTCTACTTTAGGTATATTTTGTTCAGCACTTGAAAAGGAGGATTCTGCTCTTTACTGAGATAAATTCTAGGCATTCCAACCTTGTAACATTTCTCTGCTTTTCTCACCTATGGTGCTCCATTGAAATCTACAGAGCACTGAATGTTGGTTAGACAGGCAGTTTCACAGGAAGAAACAGTGGTGTATGTAAAGATCTCCACTTCAGAAAATGCCAGTTATTTTGCAAACCCTTTGTTAGAGCTGCTGTTGTAAATTCAAAATCTGCTTTCATGCTTGTTTGCTTCCAAGTGTTATAATTCTACTTTAGGTATATTTTGTTCAGCACTTGAAAAGGAGGATTCTGCTCTTTACTGAAATAAATTCTAGGCATTCCAACCTTGTAACATTTCCCTGCTTTTCTCACCTATGGTGCTCCATTGAAATCTACAGAGCACTGAATGTTTGTTAGACTGGCAGTTTCATAGGAAGAAACAGAGATGGATACAAACCTTGTTTAGCTACTGCTTGGCTGTTCTGAAAACTGAAATTAAGTTTCAAATCATGAGTTCTTCAAAATGATCACCACTTTAGTGGAGGAGTGGACTAGTGGTTAGGGTGATGGATTTTGATCTTGGGGATCTGAGAAACTGAGTTCAATTCCCACTTTAGACACAAACAGCTCTTTTTGATTCTGGGCAAGTAACACTATTTTCATGCTGGTTTGCTTCAAATTGTTATAATTCTACTTTAGGTATATTTTGTTCAGCACTTGAAAAGGAGGATTCTACTCTTTACTGAGGTAAATTCTAGGCATTCCAACCTTGTAACATTTCTCTGCTTTTCTCACCTATGGTGCTCCATTGAAATCTACAGAGAACTGAATGTTGGTTAGACAGGCAGTTTCACAGGAAGAAACAGTGGTGTATGTAAAGATCTCCACTTCAGAAAATGCTAGTTACTTTGCAAACCCTTTGTTAGAGCTGCTGTTGTAAATTCAAAATCTGCTTTCATGCTTGTTTGCTTCCAAGTGTTATAATTCTACTTTAGATATATTTTGTTCAGTACTTGAAAATGAGGATTCTGCTCTTTACTGAGGTAAATTCTAGGCATTCCAACCTTGTAACATTTCTCTGTTTTTCTCACCTATGGTGCTCCATTGAAATCTACAGAGCACTGAATGTTTGTTAGACTGGCAGTTTCATAGGAAGAAACTGAGATGGATACAAACCTTGTTTAGCTACTGCTTGGCTGTTCTGTAGACTGAAATTAAGTTTCAAATCATGAGACCTTCAAAAAGATCACCACTTTAGTGGAGGAGTGGACTAGTGGTTAGGGTGATGGACTGTGGTCTTGGCGAACTGAGAAACTTTCAATTCCCACTTTAAACACAAACAGCTCTTTTTGACTCTGGGCAAGTAACACTATTTTCATGCTGGTTTGCTTCCAATTGTAATAATTCTACTTTAGCTATATTTTGTTCAGTACTTGAATATGAGGATTCTGCTCTTTACTGAGGTAAATTCTAGGCATTCCAACCTTGTAACATTTCTCTGCTTTTCTCACCTATGGTGCTCCATTGAAATCTACAGTGCACTGAATGTTTGTTAGACTGGCAGTCTCATAGGAAGAAACAAAGGTGGATACAAACCTTGTTTAGCTACTGCTTGGCTGTTCTGTAGACTGAAATGAAGTTTCAAATCATGAGTTCTTCAAAATGATCACCACTTTAGTGGAGGAGTGGACTAGTGGTTAGGGTGATGGACTTTGGTTTTGGGGAACTAAGAAACTGAGTTCAATTCCCTCTTTAGACACAAACAGCTCTTTTTGACTCTGGGCAAGTAACACTATTTTCATGCTGGTTTGCTTCCAATTGTAATAATTCTACTTTAGCTATATTTTGTTCAGTACTTGAATATGAGGATTCTGCTCTTTACTGAGGTAAATTCTAGGCATTCCAACCTTGTAACATTTCTCTGCTTTTCTCACCTATGGTGCTCCATTGAAATCTACAGTGCACTGAATGTTTGTTAGACTGGCAGTCTCATAGGAAGAAACAAAGGTGGATACAAACCTTGTTTAGCTACTGCTTGGCTGTTCTGTAGACTGAAATGAAGTTTCAAATCATGAGTTCTTCAAAATGATCACCACTTTAGTGGAGGAGTGGACTAGTGGTTAGGGTGATGGACTTTGGTTTTGGGGAACTAAGAAACTGAGTTCAATTCCCTCTTTAGACACAAACAGCTCTTTTTGACTCTGGGCAAGTAACACTATTTTCATGCTGGTTTACTTCCAAGTGTTATAATTCTACTTTAGATATATTTTGTTCAGTACTTGAAAATGAGAATTCTGCTCTTTACTGAGGTAAATTCTAGGCATTCCAACCTTGTAACATTTCTCTGCTTTTCTCACCTATGGTGCTCCATTGAAATCTACAGAGCACTGAATGTTTGTTAGACTGGCAGTTTCATAGGAAGAAACAGAGATGGATACAAACCTTGTTTAGCTACTCCTTGGCTGTTCTGTAGACTGAAATTAAGTTTCAAATCATGAGATCTTCAAAAAGATTACCACTTTAGTGGAGGAGTGGACTAGTGGTTAGGGTGATGGACTTTGATCTTGGGGAACTGAGAAACTGAGTTCAATTCCCACTTTAGACACAAACAGCTCTTTTTGATTCTGGACAAGTAACACTATTTTCATGCTGGTTTGCTTCAAATTGTTATAATTCTACTTTAGGTATATTTTGTTCAGCACTTGAAAATGAGGATTCTACTCTTTACTGAGGTAAATTCTAGGCATTCCAACCTTGTAACATTTATCTGCTTTTCTCACCTATGGTGCTCCATTGAAATCTACAGAGAACTGAATGTTGGTTAGACAGGCAGTTTCACAGGAAGAAACAGTGGTGTATGTAAAGATCTCCACTTCAGAAAATGCCAGTTACTTTGCAAACCCTTTGTTAGAGCTGCTGTTGTAAATTCAAAATCTGCTTTCATGCTTGTTTGCTTCCAAGTGTTATAATTCTACTTTAGGTATATTTTGTTCAGTACTTGAAAATGAGGATTCTGCTATGTACTGAGGTTCATTCTAGGCATTCCAAACTTGTAACATTTTTCTGCTTCTCTCACCAATGGTGCTCCATTGAAATCTACAGAGCACTGAATGTTTGTTAGATTTGCAGTTTCATAGGAAGAAACAGAGGTGGATGTAGAGATCTCCACTTCAGAAAATGCCAGTTACTTTGCAAACCCTTAGTTAGAGCTCCTGTTATAATTTCAATATCTGCTTTCATGCTTGTTCGCTTCCAAGTGTTATAATTCTACATATGGTATAAATATACTTGAGGATACTGCTCTTATTGAGGTAAATTCTAGGCGTTCCAACCTTGTAACATTTCTCTGCTTATCTCACCTATAGTGCTCCATTGAAATCTACAGAGCACTGAATTTTTGTTAGACTGGCAGTTTCATAGGAAGAAACAAAGGTGGATGTAGAGATCTCCTCTTCAGAAAATGCCAGTTACTTTGCAAACCCTTAGTTAGAGCTCCTGTTGTAATTTCAAAATCTGCTTTCATGCTCGTTTGCTTCCAAACGTTATAATTGTACTTTAGGTATATTTTATTCAGCACTTGAAAATGAGGATTGTGCTCTTTACTGAGGTAAATTCTAGGCATTCCAACCTTGTAACGTTCCTCTGCTTATCTCACCTATGGTGCTCCATTCAAATCTATAGAGCACTGAACGTTTGATAGACTCACAGTTTCATAGGAAGAAACAAAGGTGGATACAAACCTTGTTTATCTACTCCTTGGCTGTTCTGTAGACTGAAATGACTTTTGAATAATGAGTTCTTCAAAAAGATCTCCACTTTAGTGGTTAGGGTGCTGGACTTTGGTCTTGAGAAACTGAGTTCAATTCCCACTTTAGACACAGGTAGCTCCTTTTGACTCTGGTCAAGTAACACTACTTTCATGCTGGTTTGCTTCCAATTGTAATAATTCTACTTTAGCTATATTTTGTTCAGTACTTGAATATGAGGATTCTGCTCTTCAATGAGGTAAGTTCTAGGCATTCCAACCTTGTAACATTTTTATGCTTCTCTCACCAGTGGTGCTCCATTGAAATCTACAGTGCACTGAATGTTTGTTAGACAGGCAGTTTCATAGGAAGAAACAAAGGTGGTTATAAAGATCTCCACTTCAGAAAATGCCAGTTACATTGCAAACCCTTAGTTAGAGCTCCTGTTGTAATTTCAAAATCTGCTTTCATGCTTGTTTGCTTCCAATTGTTATAATTCTACTTTAGGTATATTTTGTTCAGCACTTGAAAAGGAGGATTCTACTCTTTACTGAGGTAAATTCTAGGCATTCCAACCTTGTAACATTTCTCTGCTTTTCTCACCGATGGTGCTCCATTGAAATCTACAGAGAACTGAATGTTGGTTAGACAGGCAGTTTCACAGGAAGAAACAGTGGTGTATGTAAAGATCTCCACTTTAGAAAATGCCAGTTAATTTGCAAACCCTTTGTTAGAGCTGCTGTTGTAAATTCAAAATCTGCTTTCATGCTTGTTTGCTTCCAAGTGTTATAATTCTACTTTAGATATATTTTGTTCAGTACTTGAAAATGAGGATTCTGCTCTTTACTGAGGTAAATTCTAGGCATTCCAACCTTGTAACATTTCTCTGTTATTCTCACCTATGGTGCTCCATTGAAATCTACAGAGCACTGAATGTTTGTTAGACTGGCAGTTTCATAGGAAGAAACAGAGATGGATACAAACCTTGTTTAGCTACTGCGTGGCTGTTCTGTAGACTGAAATTAAGTTTCAAATCATGAGATCTTCAAAAAGATCACCACTTTAGTGGAGGAGTGGACTAGTGGTTAGGGTGATGGACTGTGGTCTTGGCGAACTGAGAAACTTTCAATTCCCACTTTAAACACAAACAGCTCTTTTTGACTCTGGGCAAGTAACACTATTTTCATGCTGGTTT
This sequence comes from Microcaecilia unicolor, assembly GCF_901765095.1. Taxonomy (NCBI): domain Eukaryota; kingdom Metazoa; phylum Chordata; class Amphibia; order Gymnophiona; family Siphonopidae; genus Microcaecilia; species Microcaecilia unicolor. The sequence goes on along the minus strand of NW_021963095.1, from coordinate 157,038 downwards.
GCTTCAAATTGTTATAATTCTACTTTAGGTATATTTTGTTCAGCACTTGAAAAGGAGGATTCTGCTCTTTACTGAGATAAATTCTAGGCATTCCAACCTTGTAACATTTCTCTGCTTTTCTCACCTATGGTGCTCCATTGAAATCTACAGAGCACTGAATGTTGGTTAGACAGGCAGTTTCACAGGAAGAAACAGTGGTGTATGTAAAGATCTCCACTTCAGAAAATGCCAGTTATTTTGTAAACCCTTTGTTAGAGCTGCTGTTGTAAATTCAAAATCTGGTTTCATGCTTGTTTGCTTCCAAGTGTTATAATTCTACTATAGGTATATTTTGTTCAGCACTTGAAAAGGAGGATTCTGCTCTTTACTGAAATAAATTCTAGGCATTCCAACCTTGTAACATTTCTCTGCTTTTCTCACCTATGGTGCTCCATTGAAATCTACAGAGCACTGAATGTTTGTTAGACTGGCAGTTTCATAGGAAGAAACAGAGATGGATACAAACCTTGTTTAGCTACTGCTTGGCTGTTCTGAAAACTGAAATTAAGTTTCAAATCATGAGTTCTTCAAAATGATCACCACTTTAGTGGAGGAGTGGACTAGTGGTTAGGGTGATGGATTTTGATCTTGGGGATCTGAGAAACTGAGTTCAATTCCCACTTTAGACACAAACAGCTCTTTTTGATTCTGGGCAAGTAACACTATTTTCATGCTGGTTTGCTTCAAATTGTTATAATTCTACTTTAGGTATATTTTGTTCAGCACTTGAAAAGGAGGATTCTACTCTTTACTGAGGTAAATTCTAGGCATTCCAACCTTGTAACATTTCTCTGCTTTTCTCACCTATGGTGCTCCATTGAAATCTACAGAGAACTGAATGTTGGTTAGACAGGCAGTTTCACAGGAAGAAACAGTGGTGTATGTAAAGATCTCCACTTCAGAAAATGCTAGTTACTTTGCAAACCCTTTGTTAGAGCTGCTGTTGTAAATTCAAAATCTGCTTTCATGCTTGTTTGCTTCCAAGTGTTATAATTCTACTTTAGATATATTTTGTTCAGTACTTGAAAATGAGGATTCTGCTCTTTACTGAGGTAAATTCTAGGCATTCCAACCTTGTAACATTTCTCTGTTTTTCTCACCTATGGTGCTCCATTGAAATCTACAGAGCACTGAATGTTTGTTAGACTGGCAGTTTCATAGGAAGAAACTGAGATGGATACAAACCTTGTTTAGCTACTGCTTGGCTGTTCTGTAGACTGAAATTAAGTTTCAAATCATGAGACCTTCAAAAGATCACCACTTTAGTGGAGGAGTGGACTAGTGGGTAGGGTGATGGACTGTGGTCTTGGCGAACTGAGAAACTTTCAATTCCCACTTTAAACACAAACAGCTCTTTTGACTCTGGGCAAGTAACACTATTTTCATGCTGGTTTGCTTCCAATTGTAATAATTCTACTTTAGCTATATTTTCTTCAGTACTTGAATATGAGGATTCTGCTCTTCAATGAGGTAAGTTCTAGGCATTCCAACCTTGTAACATTTCTCTGCTTTTCTCACCTATGGTGCTCCATTGAAATCTACAGAGCACTGAATGTTTGTTAGACTGGCAGTCTCATAGGAAGAAACAAAGGTGGATACAAACCTTGTTTAGCTACTGCTTGGCTGTTCTGTAGACTGAAATGAAGTTTCAAATCATGAGTTCTTCAAAATGATCACCACTTTAGTGGAGGAGTGGACTAGTGGTTAGGGTGATGGACTTTGGTTTTGGGGAACTAAGAAACTGAGTTCAATTCCCTCTTTAGACACAAACAGCTCTTTTTGACTCTGGGCAAGTAACACTATTTTCATGCTGGTTTACTTCCAAGTGTTATAATTCTACTTTAGATATATTTTGTTCAGTACTTGAAAATGAGAATTCTGCTCTTTACTGAGGTAAATTCTAGGCATTCCAACCTTGTAACATTTCTCTGCTTTTCTCACCTATGGTGCTCCATTGAAATCTACAGAGCACTGAATGTTTGTTAGACTGGCAGTTTCATAGGAAGAAACAGAGATGGATACAAACCTTGTTTAGCTACTCCTTGGCTGTTCTGTAGACTGAAATTAAGTTTCAAATCATGAGATCTTCAAAAAGATCACCACTTTAGTGGAGGAGTGGACTAGTGGTTAGGGTGATGGACTTTGATCTTGGGGAACTGAGAAACTGAGTTCAATTCCCACTTTAGACACAAACAGCTCTTTTTGATTCTGGGCAAGTAACACTATTTTCATGCTGGTTTGCTTCAAATTGTTATAATTCTACTTTAGGTATATTTTGTTCAGCACTTGAAAAGGAGGATTCTACTCTTTACTGAGGTAAATTCTAGGCATTCCAACCTTGTAACATTTATCTGCTTTTCTCACCTATGGTGCTCCATTGAAATCTACAGAGAACTGAATGTTGGTTAGACAGGCAGTTTCACAGGAAGAAACAGTGGTGTATGTAAAGATCTCCACTTCAGAAAATGCCAGTTACTTTGCAAACCCTTTGTTAGAGCTGCTGTTGTAAATTCAAAATCTGCTTTCATGCTTGTTTGCTTCCAAGTGTTATAATTCTACTTTAGGTATATTTTGTTCAGTACTTTAAAATGAGGATTCTGCTATGTACTGAGGTTCATTCTAGGCATTCCAAACTTGTAACATTTTTCTGCTTCTCTCACCAATGGTGCTCCATTTAAATCTACAGACCACTGAATGTTTGTTAGATTTGCAGTTTCATAGGAATAAACAGAGGTGGATGTAGAGATCTCCACTTCAGAAAATGCCAGTTACTTTGCAAACCCTTAGTTAGAGCTCCTGTTATAATTTCAATATCTGCTTTCATGCTTGTTCGCTTCCAAGTGTTATAATTCTACATATGGTATAAATATACTTGAGGATACTGCTCTTATTGAGGTAAATTCTAGGCGTTCCAACCTTGTAACGTTTCTCTGCTTATCTCACCTATGGTGCTCCATTGAAATCTACAGAGCACTGAATTTTTGTTAGACTGGCAGTTTCATAGGAAGAAACAAAGGTGGATGTAGAGATCTCCTCTTCAGAAAATGCCAGTTACTTTGCAAACCCTTAGTTAGAGCTCCTGTTGTAATTTCAAAATCTGCTTTCATGCTCGTTTGCTTCCAAACGTTATAATTGTACTTTAGGTATATTTTATTCAGCACTTGAAAATGAGGATTGTGCTCTTTACTGAGGTAAATTCTAGGCATTCCAACCTTGTAACGTTCCTCTGCTTATCTCACCTATGGTGCTCCATTCAAATCTATAGAGCACTGAACGTTTGATAGACTCACAGTTTCATAGGAAGAAACAAAGGTGGATACAAACCTTGTTTATCTACTCCTTGGCTGTTCTGTAGACTGAAATGACTTTTGAATAATGAGTTCTTCAAAAAGATCTCCACTTTAGTGGTTAGGGTGCTGGACTTTGGTCTTGAGAAACTGAGTTCAATTCCCACTTTAGACACAGGTAGCTCCTTTTGACTCTGGTCAAGTAACACTACTTTCATGCTGGTTTGCTTCCAATTGTAATAATTCTACTTTAGCTATATTTTCTTCAGTACTTGAATATGAGGATTCTGCTCTTCAATGAGGTAAGTTCTAGGCATTCCAACCTTGTAACATTTTTATGCTTCTCTCACCAGTGGTGCTCCATTGAAATCTACAGTGCACTGAATGTTTGTTAGACAGGCAGTTTCATAGGAAGAAACAAAGGTGGTTATAAAGATCTCCACTTCAGAAAATGCCAGTTACATTGCAAACCCTTAGTTAGAGCTCCTGTTGTAATTTCAAAATCTGCTTTCATGCTTGTTTGCTTCCAATTGTTATAATTCTACTTTAGGTATATTTTGTTCAGTACTTGAAAATGAGGATTCTGCTCTTTACTGAGGTAAATTCTAGGCATTCCAACCTTGAAACATCTCTCTTCTTATCTCACCTATGCTGCTCCATTGAAATCTTTAGAGCACTGAATGTTTGTTAGACTTGCAGTTTCATAGGAAGAAACAAAGGTGGATGTAGAGATTTCCACTTCAGAAAATGCCAGTTACTTTGCAAACCCTTAGTTAGAGCTCCTGTTATAATTTCAATATCTGCTTTCATGCTTGTTCGCTTCCAAGTGTTATAATTCTACATATGGTATAAATATACTTGAGGATACTGCTCTTACTGAGGTAAATTCTAGGCGTTCCAACCTTGTAACGTTTTTCTGCTTATCTCACCTATGGTGCTCCATTGAAATCTACAGAGAACTGAATGTTGGTTAGACAGGCATTTTCACAGGAAGAAACAAAGGTGTATGTAAAGATCTCCACTTCAGAAAATGCCAGTTACTTTGCAAACCCTTTGTTAGAGCTGCTGTTGTCATTTCAAAATCTGCTTTCATGCTTGTTTGCTTCCAAGTGTTATAATTCTACTTTAGATATATTTTGTTCAGTACTTGAAAATGAGGATTCTGCTCTTTACTGAGGTAAATTCTAGGCATTCCAACCTTGTAACATTTCTCTGTTTTTCTCACCTATGGTGCTCCATTGAAATCTACAGAGCACTGAATGTTTGTTAGACTGGCAGTCTCATAGGAAGAAACAAAGGTGGATACAAACCTTGTTTAGCTACTGCTTGGCTGTTCTGTAGACTGAAATGAAGTTTCAAATCATGAGTTCTTCAAAATAATCACCACTTTAGTGGAGGAGTGGACTAGTGGTTAGGGTGTTGGTCTTTGGTTTTGGGGAACTGAGAAACTGAGTTCAATTCCCTCTTTAGACACAAACAGCTCTTTTTGACTCTGGGCAAGTAACACTATTTTCATGCTGATTTGCTTCCAAGTGTTATAATTCTACTTTAGATATATTTTGTTCTGTACTTGAAAATGAGGATTCTGCTCTTTACTGAGGTAAATTCTAGGCATTCCAACCTTGTAACATTTCTCTGTTTTTCTCACCTATGGTGCTCCATTGAAATCTACAGAGCACTGAATGTTTGTTAGACTGGCAGTTTCATAGGAAGAAAGAGATGGATACATACCTTGTATAGCTACTGCTTGGCTGTTCTGTAGACTGAAATGACTTTTGAATAATGAGTTCTTCAAAAAGATCTCCACTTTAGTGGTTAGGGTGCTGGACTTTGGTCTTGAGAAACTGAGTTCAATTCCCACTTTAGACACAGGTAGCTCCTTTTGACTCTGGTCAAGTAACACTACTTTCATGCTGGTTTGCTTCCAATTGTAATAATTCTACTTTAGCTATATTTTCTTCAGTACTTGAATATGAGGATTCTGCTCTTCAATGAGGTAAGTTCTAGGCATTCCAACCTTGTAACATTTTTATGCTTCTCTCACCAGTGGTGCTCCATTGAAATCTACAGTGCACTGAATGTTTGTTAGACTGGCAGTTTCATAGGAAGAAACAAAGGTGGTTATAAAGATCTCCACTTCAGAAAATGCCAGTTACTTTGCAAACCCTTAGTTAGAGCTCCTGTTGTAATTTCAAAATCTGCTTTCATGCTTGTTTTCTTCCAATTGTTATAATTCTACTTTAGGTATATTTTGTTCAGTACTTGAAAATGAGGATTCTGCTCTTTACTGAGGTAAATTCTAGGCATTCCAACCTTGTAACATCTCTCTTCTTATCTCACCTATGCTGCTCCATTGAAATCTTTAGAGCACTGAATGTTTGTTAGACTTGCAGTTTCATAGGAAGAAACAAAGGTGGATGTAGAGATCTCCACTTCAGAAAATGCCAGTTACTTTGCAAACCCTTAGTTAGAGCTCCTGTTATAATTTCAATATCTGCTTTCATGCTTGTTCGCTTCCAAGTGTTATAATTCTACATATGGTATAAATATACTTGAGGATACTGCTCTTACTGAGGTAAATTCTAGGCGTTCCAACCTTGTAACGTTTCTCTGCTTATCTCACCTATGGTGCTCCATTGAAATCTGCAGAGCACTGAATTTTTGTTAGACTGGCAGTTTCATAGGAAGAAACAAAGGTGGATGTAGAGATCTCCTCTTCAGAAAATGCCAGTTACTTTGCAAACCCTTAGTTAGAGCTCCTGTTGTAATTTCAAAATCTGCTTTCATGCTCGTTTGCTTCCAAACGTTATAATTGTACTTTAGGTATATTTTATTCAGCACTTGAAAATGAGGATTGTGCTCTTTACTGAGGTAAATTCTAGGCATTCCAACCTTGTAACGTTCCTCTGCTTATCTCACCTATGGTGCTCCATTCAAATCTATAGAGCACTGAACGTTTGATAGACTCGCAGTTTCATAGGGAGAAACAAAGGTGGATACAAACCTTGTTTATCTACTCCTTGGCTGTTCTGTAGACTGAAATGACTTTTGAATAATGAGTTCTTCAAAAAGGTCTCCACTTTAGTGGTCAGGGTGCTGGACTTTGGTCTCGAGAAACTGAGTTCAATTCCCACTTTAGACACAGGTAGCTCCTTTTGACTCTGGTCAAGTAACACTACTTTCATGCTGGTTTGCTTCCAATTGTAATAATTCTACTTTAGCTATATTTTGTTCAGTACTGGAATATGAGGATTCTGCTCTTCAATGAGGTAAGTTCTAGGCATTCCAACCTTGTAACATTTTTATGCTTCTCTCACCAGTGGTGCTCCATTGAAATCTACAGTGCACTGAATGTTTGTTAGACAGGCAGTTTCATAGGAAGAAACAAAGGTGGTTGTAAAGATCTCCACTTCAGAAAATGCCAGTTACTTTGCAAACCCTTAGTTAGAGCTCCTGTTGTAATTTCAAAATCTGCTTTCATGCTTGTTTGCTTCCAATTGTTATAATTCTACTTTAGGTATAATTTGTTCAGTACTTGAAAATGAGGATTCTGCTCTTTACTGATGTAAATTCTAGGCATTCCAACTCTGTAACATTTCTCTGCTTATTTCACCTAGGGTGCTCTATTTAAATCTATAGAGCACTGAATGCTTGTTAGACAGGCAGTTTCATAGGAAGAAACAAAGCTACTCCTTGGGTGTTCTGTAGACTGAAATTAAGTTTCAAATCTTGAGTTCTTCAAAAAGATCTCCACTTTAGGTATATTTTGTTCAGTACTTGAAAATGAGGATTCTGCTATGCACTGAGGTTCATTCTAGGCATTCCAACCTTGTAACATTTTTCTGCTTCTCTCTCCAATGGTGCTCCATTGAAATCTACAGACCACTGTTAGACAGGCAGTTTCATAGGAAGAAACAAAGGTCGCCTTAGCCACAAATTCTGCAAATCCCTTGGGGCTAGACTTTAATAGTCTGGGGTGTCCAAATAATAATCCAGCATCATAGATCCACTTTGTGTTCCAAAGCTTAGACACAGAGAACAAGATGGATTTCCAAAATTTCCCCACCTCCACGCAGGTCCAAAACATGTGTCCCAGTGTTGCTCCAGTCTCTCCACATTTTGGGCATTCACCCCATGAGGACATTCTCTTCTAGGAGCCACATGGATTCGCATTGCAAACTTATACTGTACCTCCCAATGGCTCGCTGCCGCACTGACACGTCTAATAGACAAAACATGCGCTTTTAGTTGTGCGGCTGAAATATTAATATGAAGTTCACTGCTCCATTGTGTTGCAAATCTAATATAGTCTGGCTCCTCTATCGTGTCTCTTATATGTCTGTGGTGGAACGTGAGTGGAACTTCCTGCTGGGCCGTCAGAGAAAATGCTGATGACAGTTCCTCTTGTACATCCTCTGCCAACGGGTCCCATCCTAAGGAGTCTGTGTAATGTTTCAGCTGCATGTAATAAAATTTGTCCTAGTCTGGAAGGCCGAACTCAGTTTGTAAATCCACAAATGGTTTAATCTTACCTTCCGGGTCCAATGCATGCTGCAGATATATCAGCCCCTTGCGCCTCCACTTTCGAAATGTTGGGTACAACATCCCAGGTGCAAACTGCGCATTCCCACAGATGGCCTGCAAAGGTGTTATTTTTGCTGAAAACTTATGCAGGCGGCACACCCAAGACCAGGTCGCCTTTGCCGCTGGCATTATCATTGAGTATTTCAGGATGTCTGGAATGAGTCCCCCACCTGCATGTAAATAACTTGTAAAGTGCAACTCCGGCATCATCTGGAGCTCCAGTTTGGTGTTGGAGAAGTCTTCTGTCTCCCTAAACCAGTCATTGATGTGACGCATTCCACATGCCACCGTCAAATATCTCACACTTAATAGGCCCAGCCCACCATATTCCATTGGAGTTGTCAGCGTTGACATTGGGAGTCGGGCCTTTTTGCCCAGCCATAGGAATGATTGTAAAAGTCTACTTAACTTCTTCTCGTCCTTTTTTGTCAAATATAATGGTATTGTTTGGAACACATACAACCATTTTGGCACAATGCACATGTTATATAAGGCTATCCGTCCCAAAAGTGTAACCGGTAGTGCTTTCCACATATTCAATCTTTCTGCAGTCTCTTTCAACAGTCGTTTAATATTTTCATTATACATGGTGGTTAGGTCTGCTGGGAGCCAAATTCCTAAGTATTTGATTGGTCCTTTAGTCCAGGTTAACTGTTGGGGGCCCCTGTGCTGTTTCAGGTCTGACTCTGTCACCGGAAGAACATAAGACTTGGTATGATTTAACTTAAACCCTGAAAATCCTCCAAATCTCTCCACCCTTTCTAATACTCCTGTTAGGGAGTTGTTGGGATCTGTTATGGTCAGGAGTAGGTCGTCCGCATAAGCGAACACCTTCAAATGATGGTCTTCCACCCTCACCCCCTTCACCTCCTGCGCCCGAGTTTTCAAGAAAATTTATACCAATATAACATACAACAAAACCAAATGCATTACATATAGAAAAATGTGACAATTTAAGTCTAAATATAAAAATCTAATCTCTAGGAGAGGCTGATGGTTTGATGTAATGATCAAACGGAGCCCAATGCTTCTTAAAAGTAGGCAATTGATGAAATTAAAAAGCTGCAGATTCTTCATAGTTTCTAATAGTACAAAGATGACTCCACCATTCACAAAAGTTCACATGCAAATTATTTTTCCAATGAAATACTATAAGATGAGTGACTAGAGCCATCATTATATCAAAAATGTTTTGATATTGATCTTCAAGTGTAAGTTTAGGGGTTGAAGAATAAAGCATTATCACATCGTATGTCAAACCAACAGGCGAGCAGAAGGGAATTAATCAACACTAGTATAAAAGGCCCGTTTCGGTAGGCAATGAAACGGGCGCTAGCACGGTATTTCCCCCTCCTCCCTCCCTCCCTGTTTCCAGACTCCTCCCCTCCCTCCCTCCCTCCCTCCCATCCTTCCTTCCTTTCTTTCCTTCTGAGTTCCAGACCCCCCTCCCTCCCTCTCTTCCTTCCTTGCTTCTGAGTTGCAGACCCCCTCCCTCCCTACCAGTTCAAGGCCCCCTCACGCCCCTCCCACCGAGTTCCAGATTCCCCCCTCCCTCCAATTTCAACCCCCCCCGGCGTTACTGACCCCTTGACCCCCGTGCCGCGACCCTGTCGCCCCCCCTTCCCGCAGAAAACCCTCCCCCTTCGCCGTTGCATACCTGTGCTGATGACAGCCACATTTCTCTTCTTCTGTGCGCCAGCGATTCATGTCCAGGTGGTGGATAGGTCCGTTATGCGTGTGAGCGATGCGATTCGACGTCATGACGATTGGGTGCTAGCAAGGTAATCCCCCACCCTCCCTCCTCCTCTCCCTCCCATGGTGATTTGGTGAGTATGAGTGCTCCGCCCTCGACGTCGTCATGTTGCAAACGCGAGGGCGGGGCACACACTCATGGGCAAAAGCGATGTACACAACTACAACTTCCGGCTTCATTAGAACATTGGAGGTGGAGAGATATTCTTTGCCATGTTAATTTTCAGTAGGTGGACACATGGAAACATTCAAGGAGTAGATGCTTCAGGTGGCCAACAGGAGCAGAACAAGACCAACATTTTGGAGGAGATGTTGGTCTGGTTAGTCTAGACACTGATGGGTTGTGCACACCTTCCAGCAGGTGGTGACTGGGTATTTTCTCAGTCTCCAGCAGGTAGGAGGTGAGCCTATTAGTCTCTCCTGGCAGTGGTGTAGCCAAGGGAGGGCCCGGGCCCATTCACTTTGGGCTCAGGCCCACCCAGTAGCAGCACACCTATGATGTGGCTGGCAGAGGATCCCCAATTTACCAGCCAAAACATCCCAACAACTGTCCCTCCTGCATACCTTTTAAATAGCAGATCTTTGCCTGCAGTGAGCAGCAACTGATACATACTGCTCACGCCAGCCCCATAGCCTTCCCTCTGATGTATGCGGAAACAGGAAGTTGCATCAGAGAGAAGGTTGTGGGGCCAACATGTGCAGTGTTTATTAGTTGTTGCTCGCTGCCAGTGAAAATCTGCTATTTAAAAGGTATGCGGGGAGGGAGGATGTTTGAGAGACCATATGGCATGCGGGCAAGAGAGGGAGAGACCAAATCACTTGTGGGACAAGGCAGAGGTCTTCTGCCCACCCATCTTGGGCCCAGGCCCACCCAAAATTGAGTGTCTGGCTACGCCCCTGTCTCCTGGGCCGGTCTGGAGGGACTAAAGTAAAGCTATATAGAGATATTGTTTCAGACAGGAAACCTTGCATCTAGTTCTGGGTGTGTCATGGTGTTGTCTGTGCTGCAATGTTTGGCTTTTCTAAATTTCGGGTCTCACTCAGCTGTCACCTAGCTCAGAAGGTCACAAAAGAAAAATATTTTTCCTAGGGAACGGTTTTAGGCTTAAAAGAAAATAATGTCCAGCTGTTCTGAATACACTTTTAGCACACAGTGTGAGTGTGAGTGTGTGAGTGTGAGTGTGAGTGTGAGTAAGAGTGTGAGTGTGAGTGTGAGTGTGAGTGTGAGTAAGAGTGTGAGTGTGCGTGTGCATGTGAGTGTGAGTAAGAGTGTGAGTGTGAGTGTGAGTGTGAGTGTGAGTGTGACACTAAGCGTATTCTATAAGCAGCGCCTAGATTTAGGCACAGTATATAGATTACGCTTAGTCGATATCATAATGCCTAAAGCTATGTACATCCATTTACACCAATGAAAGCACGACGTAAATCCTGGCACTTGGATTTATATTCTATAACAAACCGCATGCATTCCAAATGCTCATTTCCCCACCCCATTTATGCTGCACTCATTAAAATTTGGGTGCTGTGTTACAGAATACGCTTAGGGAGTTCTGTGTGTAAATTCTAATTGTTGCCAATTAGTGCTCATTATTGCTTGTTAAGTGCTGTTAATAAACCTGATTGGCCTGTTAAGCCAATACGGTTGGGTTTTGGCACAGAACGCTAGGCGTGCTATATAGAATCCGGAGGCTTGTGCGTAACTTTGAACGTGAGCACTTACGCCTGCCAAAAGCTGATGTAAATGCTGGTGGAAACGGGTCTCCAGGATGAGCTGTACTAAAGCTGAGTAAAGCTGAGGAAGTTAAGTACTTTTAAAGAAAAATTACTAATTTATTATAACATTGGGAAATTGAAATTTAGAAAAAAATTGAATTTGAAAAAATATTTTAAAAGATTAATATGAGGATCAATGAGGATTGCGGTGATGCCCCTGGAAAACTGCATGGCTCAGTCTAGCCAAAACGGAAGCACACTTACTGATCTGACGATCCCATAATAAGAAAATTGCCTGATTAGATTTTCATATATTATATATTAATTGAGAATCTAGTAATGTGAAGCTGAGCATATTGAATATCTGTCTGAGGCACCCAATTAATGGCAGTTAGGCACAAATATGACATATTATATGATCGAGACTAAATCTTGGCAATGCCCCTGACCTACCCATGCCCCTCCTGTGGCCATGCCACTTTGGAGTTGCAGGCTATGAAATTTAGGCATACGTTAGGTCACAGAGCAGATTTATATGTAATTCCTAATGCCAATTAAGTGCCTGTTAACACCAGTTATTAGCACCTGGTTAGCTAATTAGTTTGCACATGGATCTGGGGTCTTTCTTTCCATTGGGCTGTTGGGATAGTTTCATGCCCTCCAATCACTTTCACATGGACAATACAGCAAAAGGTTACACTGCTGATTTTGGTCCACTAGTTTGCCCATCCAGTTCCTGACCAGGGTTGTACCTGCTTAGCTTCCTGCTTTTGCCATATGACATACACCTTCACCATGTGGGTGGCCCCACATAGGGAGGGCATAACTTGCCATTTATCTAATCTGAGATAGATACCTCCACCAGGCATTTGCCTCCAGAAAGGGGGAGAGAGAGAAAGAGACTGACCCCGTTCATATATTATGTATTATATATTATATATTATCCAATTGGGTTGGGGTCTTTCTCTCCATTGGGCTGTTGAGATTGTTTCTTTTCATGCCCTCCAATCACTTTCACATGGACAATACAGCAAAAGGTTACACTGCTGATTTTGGACCCCTAGTTTGCCCATCCAGTTCCTGACCAGGGTTGCACCTGCTTAGCTTCCTGCTTTTGCCATATGACATACACCTTCACCATGTGGGTGGCCCCACATAGGGAGGGCATAACTTGCCATTTATCTAATCTGAGATACATACCTCCACCAGGCATTTGCCTCCAGAGAGGGGGGAGAGAGAGAAAGAGACTGACCCCATTCATATATTATATATTATTCAGTTGGGTTGGGGTGTTTCTCTCCATTGGGCTGTTGAGATAGTTTCTTTTCATGCCCTCCAATCACTTTCACATGGACAATACAGCAAAAGGTTACACCGCTGATTTTGGTCCCCTACTTTGCCCATCCAGTTCCTGACCAGGGTTGCAGCTGCTTAGTTTCCTGCTTTTGCCATATGACATACACCTTCACCATGTGGGTGGCCCCACATAGGGAGGGCATAACTTGCCATTTATCTAATCTGGGATACACACCTCCACCAGGCATTTGCCTCCAGAAAGGGGGGAGAGAAAGAAAGAGACTGACCCCATTCATATATTATATATTATCCAATTGGGTTGGGGTCTTTCTCTCCATTGGGCTGTTGAGATAGTTTCATGCCCTCCAATCACTTTCACATGGACAATACAGCAAAAGGTTACATTGCTGATTTTGGTCCCCTAGTTTGCCCATCTGGTTCCTGACCAGGGTTGCACCTGCTTAGCTTCCTGCTTTCACCACGTGGGTGGCACCACATAGGGAGGGCATAACTTGCCATTTATCTAATCTGGGATACACACCTCCACCAGGCATTTGCCTCCAGAAAGGGGGGAGAGAGAGAAAAAGACTGACCCCATTCATATATTATATATTATCCAGTTGGGTTGGGGTCTTTCTCTCTATTGGGCTGTTGAGATGGTTTCTTTTCATGCCCTCCAATCACTTTCACATGGACAATACAGCAAAAGGTTACACTGCTGATTTTGGTCCCCTAATTTGCCCATCCAGTTCCTGACCAGGGTTGTGCCTGCTTAGATTCCTACTTTTGCCATGTGACATACACCTTCACCATGTGGGTGGCCCCACATAGGGAGGGCATAACTTGCCATTTATCTAATCTGAGATAGATACCTCCACCAGGCATTTGCCTCCAGAGAGGGTGAGAGAGAGAAAGAGTCTGACCCCATTCATATATTATATATTATATATTATCCAATTGGGTTGGGGTCTTTCTCTCCATTGGGCTGTTGAGATAGTTTCATGCCCTCCAATCACTTTCACATGGACAATACAGCAAAAGGTTACACTGCTGATTTTGGTGCCGTAATTTGCCCATCTGGTTCTTGACCAGGCTTGCACCTGCTTAGCTTCCTGCTTTTGCCATGTGACATGCACCTTCACCATGTGGGTGGCCCCACATAGGGAGGGCATAACTTGCCATTTATCTAATCTGGGATACACACCTCCACGAGGCATTTGCCTCCAGAGAGGGGGAGAGAGAGAAAGAGACTGACCCCATTCATATATTATATATTATCCAGTTGGGTTGGGGTCTTTCTCTCCATTGGGCTGTTGAGATAGTTTCATGCCCTCCAATCACTTTCACATGGACAATACAGCAAAAGGTTACACTGCTGATTTTGGTCCCCTAGTTTGCCCATCCAGTTCCTGACCAGGGTTGCACTTGCTTAGCTTCCTGCTTTTGCCATATGACATACACCTTCACCATGTGGGTGGCTCCACATAGGGAGGGCATAACTTGCCATTTATCTAATCTGAGATAGATACCTCCACCAGGCATTTGCCTCCAGAAAGGGAGAGAGAGAGAAAGAGACTGACCCTGTTCATATATTATGTATTATATATTATATATTATCCAATTGGGTTGGGGTCTTTCTCTCCATTGGGCTGTTGAGATAGTTTCATGCCCTCCAATCACTTCCACATGGACAATACAGCAAAAGGTTACACTGCTGATTTTGGTCCCCTAATTTGCCCATCTGGTTCCTGACCAGGGTTGCACCTGCTTAGTTTCCTGCTTTTGCCATATGACATACACCTTCACCACGTGGCTGGCCCCACATAGGGAGGGCATAACTTGCCATTTATCTAATCTGGGATACACACCTCCACCAGGCATTTGCCTCCAGGAAGGGGGGAGAGAGAGAAAGAGACTGACCCCATTCATATATTATATATTATCCAATTGGGTTGGGGTCTTTTTCTCCATTGGGCTGTTGAGATAGTTTCATGCCCTCCAATCACTTTCACATGGACAATACAGCAAAAGGTTACACTGCTGATTTTGGTCCCCTAATTTGCCCATCTGGTTCCTGACCAGGGTTGCACCTGCTTAGCTTCCTGCTTTCACCACGTGGGTGGCCCCACGTAGGGAGGGCATAACTTGCCATTTATCTAATCTGGGATACACACCTCCACCAGGCATTTGCCTCCAGAAAGGGGGGAGAGAGAGAAAGAGACTGATCCCATTCATATATTATATATTATCCAGTTGGGTTGGGGTCTTTCTCTCTATTGGGCTGTTGAGATGGTTTCTTTTCATGCCCTCCAATCACTTTCACATGGACAATACAGCAAAAGGTTACACTGCTGATTTTGGTCCCCTAATTTGCCCATCCAGTTCCTGACCAGGGTTGCGCCTGCTTAGATTCCTGCTTTTGCCATGTGACATACACCTTCACCATGTGGGTGGCCCCACATAGGGAGGGCATAACTTGCCATTTATCTAATCTGGGATACACAGCTCCACCAGGCATTGGCCTCCAGAGAGGGGGAGAGAGAGAAAGAGACTGACCCCATTCATATATTATGTACTATATATTATATATTATCCAATTGGGTTGGGGTCTTTCTCTCCATTCGGCTGTTGAGATAGTTTCATGCCCTCCAATCACTTTCACATGGACAATACAGCAAAAGGTTACACTGCTGATTTTGGTCCCCTAATTTGCCCATCTGGTTCCTGACCAGGGTTGCACCTGCTTAGCTTCCTGCTTTCACCATGTGGGTGGCCCCACATAGGGAGGGCATAACTTGCCATTTATCTAATCTGAGATAGATACCTCCACCAGGCATTTGCCTCCAGAGAGGGTGAGAGAGAGAAAGAGTCTGACCCCATTCATATATTATATATTATATATTATCCAATTGGGTTGGGGTCTTTCTCTCCATTGGGCTGTTGAGATAGTTTCATGCCCTCCAATCACTTTCACATGGACAATACAGCAAAAGGTTACACTGCTGATTTTGGTCCTGTAATTTGCCCATCTGGTTCTTGACCAGGCTTGCACCTGCTTAGCTTCCTGCTTTTGCCATGTGACATGCACCTTCACCATGTGGGTGGCCCCACATAGGGAGGGCATAACTTGCCATTTATCTAATCTGGGATACACACCTCCACGAGGCATTTGCCTCCAGAGAGGGGGAGAGAGAGAAAGAGACTGACCCCATTCATATATTATATATTATCCAGTTGGGTTGGGGTCTTTCTCTCCATTGGGCTGTTGAGATAGTTTCATGCCCTCCAATCACTTTCACATGGACAATACAGCAAAAGGTTACACTGCTGATTTTGGTCCCCTAATTTGCCCATCTGGTTCTTGACCAGGCTTGCACCTGCTTAGCTCCCTGCTTTTGCCATGTGACATGCACCTTCACCATGTGGGTGGCCCCACATAGGGAGGGCATAACTTGCCATTTATCTAATCTGGGATACACACCTCCACCAGGCATTTGCCTCCAGAGAGGGGGAGAGAGAGAAAGAGACTGACCCCATTCATATATTATATATTATCCAGTTGGGTTGGGGTCTTTCTCTCCATTGGGCTGTTGAGATAGTTTCTTTTCATGCCCTCCAATCACTTTCACATGGACAATACAGCAAAAGGTTACACCACTGATTTTGGTCCCCTACTTTGCCCATCCAGTTCCTGACCAGGGTTGCACCTGCTTAGCTTCCTGCTTTTGCCATGTGACATACACCTTCACCATGTGGGTGGTTCCACATAGGGAGGGCATAACTTGCCATTTATCTAATCTGAGATAGATACCTCCACCAGGCATTTGCCTCCAGAAAGGGGGAGAGAGAGAAAGAGACTGACCCCGTTCATATATTATGTATTATATATTATCCAATTGGGTTGGGGTCTTTCTCTCCATTGGGCTGTTGAGATAGTTTCATGCCCTCTAATCACTTTCACATGGACAATACAGCAAAAGGTTACACTGCTGATTTTGGTCCCCTAATTTGCCCATCTGGTTCCTGTTGGAATCTGCTTTCATGCTTGTTTGCTTCCAAGTGTTATAATTCTACTTTAGATATATTTTGTTCAGTACTTGAAAATGAGGATTCTGCTCTTTACTGAGGCAAATTCTAGGCATTCCAACCTTGTAACATTTCTCTGATTTTCTCACCTATGGTGCTCCATTGAAATCTACAGAGCACTGAATGTTTGTTAGACTGGCAGTTTCATAGGAAGAAACAAAGGTGGATACAAACCTTGTTTAGCTACTGCTTGGCTGTTCTGTAGACTGAAATGAAGTTTCAAATCATGAGTTCTTCAAAAAGGTCACCACTTTAGTGGAGGAGTGGACTAGTGGTTAGGGTGATGGACTTTGGTCTTGGGGAACTGAGAAACTGAGTTCAATTCCCACTTTAGACACAAACAGCTCTTTTTGACTCTGGGCAAGTAACACTATTTTCATGCTGGTTTGCTTCAAATTGTTATAATTCTACTTTAGGTATATTTTGTTCAGCACTTCAAAAAGGAGGATTCTACTCTTTACTGAGGTAAATTCTAGGCATTCCAACCTTGTAACATTTCTCTGCTTTTCTCACCGATGGTGCTCCATTGAAATCTACAGAGAACTGAATGTTGGTTAGACAGGCAGTTTCACAGGAAGAAACAGTGGTGTATGTAAAGATCTCCACTTTAGAAAATGCCAGTTACTTTGCAAACCCTTTGTTAGAGCCGCTGTTGTAAATTCAAAATCTGCTTTCATGCTTGTTTGCTTCCAAGTGTTATAATTCTACTTTAGATATATTTTGTTCAGTACTTGAAAATGAGGATTCTGCTCTTTACTGAGGTAAATTCTAGGCATTCCAACCTTGTAACATTTCTCTGTTTTTCTCACCTATGGTGCTCCATTGAAATCTACAGAGCACTGAATGTTTGTTAGACTGGCAGTTTCATAGGAAGAAACAGAGATGGATACAAACCTTGTTTAGCTACTGCTTGGCTGTTCTGTAGGCTGAAATTAAGTTTCAAATCATGAGATCTTCAAAAAGATCACCACTTTAGTGGAGGAGTGGACTAGTGGTTAGGGTGATGGACTGTGGTCTTGGCGAACTGAGAAATTTTCAATTCCCACTTTAAACACAAACAGCTCTTTTTGACTCTGGGCAAGTAACACTATTTTCATGCTGGTTTGCTTCAAATTGTTATAATTCTACTTTAGGTATATTTTGTTCAGCACTTGAAAAGGAGGATTCTGCTCTTTACTGAGATAAATTCTAGGCATTCCAACCTTGTAACATTTCTCTGCTTTTCTCACCTATGGTGCTCCATTGAAATCTACAGATCACTGAATGTTGGTTAGACAGGCAGTTTCATAGGAAGAAACAAAGGTGGTTGTAAAGATCTCCACTTCAGAAAATGCCAGTTACTTTGCCTACCCTTAGTTACAGCTACTGTTGTAATTTCAAAATCTGCTTTCATGCTTGTTTGCTTCCAATTGTTATAATTCTACATTAGGTATAAATATACTTGATGATTCTGCTCTTACTGAGGTAAATTCTAGGCTAACATTTCTCTGCTTATTTCACCTAGGGTGCTCTATTTAAATCTACAGAGCACTGAATGCTTGTTAGACAGGCAGTTTCATAGGAAGAAACAAAGGTGGATACGAACCTTGTTTAGCTACTCCTTGGGTGTTCTGCAGACTGAAATTAAGTTTCAAACCTTGAGTTCTTCAAATAAATCTCCACTTTAGTGAAGGAGTGCACTAGTGGTAAGGGTGTTGGATTTTGGTCTTGAGAAAGTGAGTTCAATTCCCACTTTAGACACAGGCAGCTCTTTTTGACTCTGGGCAAGTAACACTACTTTCACGCTGGTTTGCTTCCAATTGTTATAATTCTACTTTAGGTATATTTTGTTCAGTACTTGAAAATGAGGATTCTGCTATGTACTGAGGTTCATTCTAGGCATTCCAAACTTGTAACATTTTTCTGCTTCTCTCACCAATGGTGCTCCATTGAAATCTACAGACCACTGAATGTTTGTTAGACTTGCAGTTTCATAGGAAGAAACAGAGGTGGATGTAGAGATCTCCACTTCAGAAAATGCCAGTTACTTTGCAAACCCTTAGTTAGAGCTCCTGTTATAATTACAATATCTGCTTTCATGCTTGTTCGCTTCCAAGTGTTATAATTCTACATATGGTATAAATATACTTGAGGATACTGCTCTTATTGAGGTAAATTCTAGGCGTTCCAACCTTGTAACGTTTCTCTGCTTCTCACCTATGGTGCTCCATTGAAATCTACAGAGCACTGAATTTTTGTTAGACTGGCAGCTTCATAGGAAGAAACAAAGGTGGATGTAGAGATCTCCTCTTCAGAAAATGCCAGTTACTTTGCAAACCCTTAGTTAGAGCTCCTGTTGTAATTTCAAAATCTGCTTTCATGCTCGTTTGCTTCCAAATGTTATAATTGTACTTTAGGTATATTTTATTCAGCACTTGAAAATGAGGATTGTGCTCTTTACTGAGGTAAATTCTAGCCATTCCAACCTTGTAACGTTCCTCTGCTTATCTCACCTATGGTGCTCCATTCAAATCTATAGAGCACTGAACATTTGATAGACTCCCAGTTTCATAGGAAGAAACAAAGGTGGATACAAACCTTGTTTATCTACTCCTTGGCTGTTCTGTAGACTGAAATGACTTTTGAATAATGAGTTCTTCAAAAAGATCTCCACTTTAGTGGTTAGGGTGCTGGACTTTGGTCTTGAGAAACTGAGTTCAATTCCCACTCTAGACACAGGTAGCTCCTTTTGACTCTGGTCAAGTAACACTACTTTCATGCTGGTTTGCTTCCAATTGTAATAATTCTACTTTAGCTATATTTTGTTCAGTACTTGAATATGAGGATTCTGCTCTTCAATGAGGTAAGTTCTAGGCATTCCAACCTTGTAACATTTTTATGCTTCTCTCACCAGTGGTGCTCCATTGAAATCTACAGTGCACTGAATGTTTGTTAGACAGGCAGTTTCATAGGAAGAAACAAAGGTGGTTATAAAGATCTCCACTTCAGAAAATGCCAGTTACTTTGCAAACCCTTAGTTAGAGCTCCTGTTGTAATTTCAAAATCTGCTTTCATGCTTGTTTGCTTCCAATTGTTATAATTCTACTTTAGGTATATTTTGTTCAGTACTTGAAAATGAGGATTCTGCTCTTTACTGAGGTAAATTCTAGGCATTCCAACCTTGTAACATCTCTCTTCTTATCTCACCTATGCTGCTCCATTGAAATCTTTAGAGCACTGAATGTTTGTTAGACTTGCAGTTTCATAGGAAGAAACAAAGGTGGATGTAGAGATCTCCACTTCAGAAAATGCCAGTTACTTTGCAAACCCTTAGTTAGAGCTCCTGTTATAATTTCAATATCTGATTTCATGCTTGTTCGCTTCCAAGTGTTATAATTCTACATATGGTATAAATATACTTGAGGATACTGCTCTTACTGAGGTAAATTTCTTGGCGTTCCAACCTTATAACGTTTTTCTGCTTATCTCACCTATGGTGCTCCATTGAAATCTGCAGAGCACTGAATGTTTGTTAGACTGGCAGTTTCATAGGAAGAAACAGAGATGGATACAAACCTTGTTTAGCTACTGCTTAGCTGTTCTGTAGACTGAAATTAAGTTTCAAATCATGAGCTCTTCAAAATGATCGCCACGTTAGTGGAGGAGTGGACTAGTGATGGACTGTGGTTTTGGCGAACTGAGTTCAATTCCCACTTTAAACACAAACAGCTCTGTTTCACTCTGGGCAAGTAACACTATTTTCATGCTGGTTTGCTTCAAATTGTTATAATTCTACTTTAGGTATATTTTGTTCAGCACTTGAAAAGGAGGATTCTACTCTTTACTGAGGTAAATTCTAGGCATTCCAACCTTGTAACATTTCTCTG
This sequence comes from Microcaecilia unicolor, assembly GCF_901765095.1. Classification (NCBI taxonomy): domain Eukaryota; kingdom Metazoa; phylum Chordata; class Amphibia; order Gymnophiona; family Siphonopidae; genus Microcaecilia; species Microcaecilia unicolor. The sequence goes on along the minus strand of NW_021963095.1, from coordinate 136,415 downwards.
TTTTTCTCACCTATGGTGCTCCATTGAAATCTACAGAGCACTGAATGTTTGTTAGACTGGCAGTTTCATAGGAAGAAACAGAGATGGATACAAACCTTGTATAGCTACTGCTTGGCTGTTCTGTAGACTGAAATTAAGTTTCAAATCATGAGATCTTCAAAAAGATCACCACTTTAGTGGAGGAGTGGACTAGTGGTTAGGGTGATGGACTGTGGTCTTGGCGAACTGAGAAACTTTCAATTCCCACTTTAAACACAAACAGCTCTTTTTGACTCTGGGCAAGTAACACTATTTTCATGCTGGTTTGCTTCAAATTGTTATAATTCTACTTTAGATATATTTTGTTCAGTACTTGAAAATGAGGATTCTGCTCTTTACTGAGGTAAATTCTAGGCATTCCAACCTTGTAACATTTCTCTGCTTTTCTCACCTATGGTGCTTCATTGAAATCTACAGAGCACTGAATGTTGGTTAGACAGGCAGTTTCACAGGAAGAAACAAAGGTGTATGTAAAGATCTCCACTTCAGAAAATGCCAGTTACTTTGCAAACTCTTTGTTAGAGCTGCTGTTGTAATTTCAAAATCTGCTTTCATGCTTATTTGCTTCCAAGTGTGATAATTCTACTTTAGATATATTTTGTTCAGTACTTGAAAATGAGGATTCTGCTCTTTACTGAGGCAAATTCTTGGCTTTCCAACCTTGTAACATTTCTCTGCTTTTCTCACCATTGAAATCTACAGAGCACTGAATGTTTGTTAGACTGGCAGTCTCATAGGAAGAAACAAAGGTGGATACAAACCTTGTTTAGCTACTGCTTGGCTGTTCTGTAGACTGAAATGAAGTTTCAAATCATGAGTTCTTCAAAATGATCACCACTTAAGTGGAGGAGTGGACTAGTGGTAGGGTGTTGGACTTTGGTTTTGGGGAACTGAGAAACTGAGTTCAATTCCCTCTTTAGACACAAACAGCTCTTTTTGACTCTGGGCAAGTAACACTATTTTCATGCTGATTTGCTTCCAAGTGTTATAATTCTACTTTAGATATATTTTGTTCAGTACTTGAAAATGAGGATTCTGCTCTTTACTGAGGTAAATTCTAGGCATTCCAACCTTGTAACATTTCTCTGTTTTTCTCACCTATGGTGCTCCATTGAAATCTACAGAGCACTGAATGTTTGTCAGACTGGCAGTTTCATAGGAAGAAACAGAGATGGATACAAACCTTGTTTAGCTACTGCTTAGCTGTTCTGTAGACTGAAATTAAGTTTCAAATCATGAGCTCTTCAAAATGATCGCCACGTTAGTGGAGGAGTGGACTAGTGATAGACTGTGGTTTTGGCGAACTGAGAAACTGAGTTCAATTCCCACTTTAAACACAAACAGCTCTGTTTCACTCTGGGCAAGTAACACTATTTTCATGCTGGTTTGCTTCAAATTGTTATAATTCTACTTTAGATATATTTTGTTCGGTACTTGAAAAAGAGGATTCTGCTCTTTACTGAGGTAAATTCTAGGCATTCCAACCTTGTAACATTTCTCTGTTTTTCTCACCTATGGTGCTCCATTGAAATCTACAGAGCACTGAATGTTTGTTAGACTGGCAGTTTCATAGGAAGAAACAGAGATGGATACAAACCTTGTATAGCTACTGCTTGGCTGTTCTGTAGACTGAAATTAAGTTTCAAATCATGAGATCTTCAAAAAGATCACCACTTTAGTGGAGGAGTGGACTAGTGGTTAGGGTGATGGACTGTGGTCTTGGTGAACTGAGAAACTTTCAATTCCCACTAAACACAAACAGCTCTTTTTGACTCTGGGCAAGTAACACTATTTTCATGCTGATTTGCTTCAAATTGTTATAATTCTACTTTAGGTATATTTTGTTCAGCACTTGAAAAGGAGGATTCTACTCTTTACTGAGGTAAATTCTAGGCATTCCAACCTTGTAACATTTCTCTGTTTTTCTCACCTATGGTGCTCCATTGAAATCTACAGAGCACTGAATGTTTGTTAGACTGGCAGTTTCATAGGAAGAAACAGAGATGGATACAAACCTTGTATAGCTACTGCTTGGCTGTTCTGTAGACTGAAATTAAGTTTCAAATCATGAGATCTTCAAAAAGATCACCACTTTAGTGGAGGAGTGGACTAGTGGTTAGGGTGATGGACTGTGGTCTTGGCGAACTGAGAAACTTTCAATTCCCACTTTAAACACAAACAGCTCTTTTTGACTCTGGGCAAGTAACACTATTTTCATGCTGGTTTGCTTCAAATTGTTATAATTCTACTTTAGATATATTTTGTTCAGTACTTGAAAATGAGGATTCTGCTCTTTACTGAGGTAAATTCTAGGCATTCCAACCTTGTAACATTTCTCTGCTTTTCTCACCTATGGTGCTCCATTGAAATCTACAGAGCACTGAATGTTGGTTAGACAGGCAGTTTCACAGGAAGAAACAAAGGTGTATGTAAAGATCTCCACTTCAGAAAATGCCAGTTACTTTGCAAACTCTTTGTTAGAGCTGCTGTTGTAATTTCAAAATCTGCTTTCATGCTTATTTGCTTCCAAGTGTTATAATTCTACTTTAGATATATTTTGTTCAGTACTTGAAAATGAGGATTCTGCTCTTTACTGAGGCAAATTCTTGGCTTTCCAACCTTGTAACATTTCTCTGCTTTTCTCACCATTGAAATCTACAGAGCACTGAATGTTTGTTAGACTGGCAGTCTCATAGGAAGAAACAAAGGTGGATACAAACCTTGTTTAGCTACTGCTTGGCTGTTCTGTAGACTGAAATGAAGTTTCAAATCATGAGTTCTTCAAAATGATCACCACTTTAGTGGAGGAGTGGACTAGTGGTAGGGTGTTGGACTTTGGTTTTGGGGAACTGAGAAACTGAGTTCAATTCCCTCTTTAGACACAAACAGCTCTTTTTGACTCTGGGCAAGTAACACTATTTTCATGCTGATTTGCTTCCAAGTGTTATAATTCTACTTTAGATATATTTTGTTCAGTACTTGAAAATGAGGATTCTGCTCTTTACTGAGGTAAATTCTAGGCATTCCAACCTTGTAACATTTCTCTGTTTTTCTCACCTATGGTGCTCCATTGAAATCTACAGAGCACTGAATGTTTGTCAGACTGGCAGTTTCATAGGAAGAAACAGAGATGGATACAAACCTTGTTTAGCTACTGCTTAGCTGTTCTGTAGACTGAAATTAAGTTTCAAATCATGAGCTCTTCAAAATGATCGCCACGTTAGTGGAGGAGTGGACTAGTGATGGACTGTGGTTTTGGCGAACTGAGAAACTGAGTTCAATTCCCACTTTAAACACAAACAGCTCTGTTTCACTCTGGGCAAGTAACACTATTTTCATGCTGGTTTGCTTCAAATTGTTATAATTCTACTTTAGATATATTTTGTTCAGTACTTGAAAAAGAGGATTCTGCTCTTTACTGAGGTAAATTCTAGGCATTCCAACCTTGTAACATTTCTCTGTTTTTCTCACCTATGGTGCTCCATTGAAATCTACAGAGCACTGAATGTTTGTTAGACTGGCAGTTTCATAGGAAGAAACAGAGATGGATACAAACCTTGTATAGCTACTGCTTGGCTGTTCTGTAGACTGAAATTAAGTTTCAAATCATGAGATCTTCAAAAAGATCACCACTTTAGTGGAGGAGTGGACTAGTGGTTAGGGTGATGGACTGTGGTCTTGGTGAACTGAGAAACTTTCAATTCCCACTAAACACAAACAGCTCTTTTTGACTCTGGGCAAGTAACACTATTTTCATGCTGATTTGCTTCAAATTGTTATAATTCTTCTTTAGATATATTTTGTTCAGTACTTGAAAATGAGGATTCTGCTCTTTACTGAGGCAAATTCTTGGCTTTCCAACCTTGTAACATTTCCCTGCTTTTCTCACCATTGAAATCTACAGAGCACTGAATGTTTGTTAGACTGGCAGTTTCATAGGAAGAAACAGAGATGGATACAAACCTTGTACAGCTACTGCTTGGCTGTTCTGTAGACTGAAATGAAGTTTCAAATCATGAGTTCTTCAAAAAGATCACCACTTTAGTGGAGGAGTGGACTAGTGGTTAGGGTGATGGACTGTGGTTTTGGCAAACTGAGTTCAATTCCCACTTTAAACACAAACAGCTCTTTTTGACTCTGGGCAAGTAACACTATTTTCATGCTGGTTTGCTTCAAATTGTTATAATTCTACTTTAGATATATTTTGTTCAGTACTTGAAAATGAGGATTCTGCTCTTTACTGAGGTAAATTCTAGGCATTCCAACCTTGTAACATTTCTCTGCTTTTCTCACCTATGGTGCTCCATTGAAATCTACAGAGCACTGAATGTTGGTTAGACAGGCAGTTTCACAGGAAGAAACAAAGGTGTATGTAAAGATCTCCACTTCAGAAAATGCCAGTTACTTTGCAAACCCTTTGTTAGAGCTGCTGTTGTAAATTCAAAATCTGCTTTCATGCTGGTTTGCTTCCAAGTGTTATAATTCTACTTTAGATATATTTTGTTCAGTACTTGAAAATGAGGATTCTGCTCTTTACTGAGGTAAATTCTAGGAATTCCTACCTTGTAACATTTCTCTGCTTTTCTCACCGATGGTGCTCCATTGAAATCTACAGAGAACTGAATGTTGGTTAGACAGGCAGTTTCACAGGAAGAAACAAGGTGTATGTAAAGATCTCCACTTCAGAAAATGCCAGTTACTTTGCAAACTCTTTGTTAGAGCTGCTGTTGTAAATTCAAAATCTGCTTTCATGCTGGTTTGCTTCCATGTTTTATAATTCTACTTTAGATATATTTTGTTCAGTACTTGAAAATGAGGATTCTGCTCTTTACTGAGGTAAATTCTAGGCATTCCAACCTTGTAACATTTCTCTGCTTTTCTCACCGATGGTGCTCCATTGAAATCTACAGATCACTGAATGTTTGTTAGACTGGCAGTTTCATAGGAAGAAACAGAGATGGATACAAACCTTGTATAGCTACTGCTTGGCTGTTCTGTAGACTGAAATTAAGTTTCAAATCATGAGATCTTCAAAAAGATCACCACTTTAGTGGAGGAGTGGACTAGTGGTTAGGGTGATGGACTGTAGTCTTGGCGAACTGAGAAACTTTCAATTCCCACTTTAAACACAAACAGCTCTTTTTGACTCTGGGCAAGTAACACTATTTTCATGCTGGTTTGCTTCAAATTGTTATAATTCTACTTTAGGTATATTTTGTTCAGCACTTGAAAAGGAGGATTCTACTCTTTACTGAGGTAAATTCTAGGCATTCCAACCTTGTAACATTTCTCTGCTTTTCTCACCTATGGTGCTCCATTGAAATCTACAGAGCACTGAATGTTGGTTAGACAGGCAGTTTCACAGGAAGAAACAAAGGTGTATGTAAAGATCTCAACTTCAGAAAATGCCAGTTACTTTGCAAACCCTTTGTTAGAGCTGCTGTTGTAATTTCAAAATCTGCTTTCATGCTTGTTTGCTTCCAAGTGTTATAATTCTACTTTAGATATATTTTGTTCAATACTTGAAAATGAGGATTCTGCTCTTTACTGAGGTAAATTCTAGGCATTCCAACCTTGTAACATTTCTCTGTTTTTCTCACCTATGGTGCTCCATTGAAATCTACAGAGCACTGAATGTTTGTTAGACTGGCAGTTTCATAGGAAGAAACAGAGATGGATACAAACCTTGTTTAGCTACTGCTTGGCTGTTCTGTAGACTGAAATGAAGTTTCAAATCATGAGTTCTTCGAAAAGATCACCACTTTAGTGGAGGAGTGGACTAGTGGTTAGGGTGATGGACTGTAGTCTTGGCGAACTGAGAAACTTTCAATTCCCACTTTAAACACAAACAGCTCTTTTTGACTCTGGGCAAGTAACACTATTTCATGCTGATTTGCTTCAAATTGTTATAATTCTACTTTAGATATATTTTGTTCAGTACTTGAAAATGAGGATTCTGCTCTTTTCTGAGGTAAATTCTAGGCATTCCAACCTTGTAACATTTCTCTGCTTTTCTCACCGATGGTGCTCCATTGAAATCTACAGAGAACTGAATGTTGGTTAGACAGGCAGTTTCACAGGAAGAAACAGTGGTGTATGTAAAGATCTCCACTTCAGAAAATGCCAGTTACTTTGCAAACCCTTTGTTAGAGCTGCTGTTGTAATTTCAAAATCTGCTTTCATGCTTGTTTGCTTCCAAGTGTTATAATTCTACTTTAGATATATTTTGTTTAGTACTTGAAAATGAGGATTCTGCTCTTTACTGAGGCAAATTCTTGGCTTTCCAACCTTGTAACATTTCCCTGCTTTTCTCACCATTGAAATCTACAGACCACTGAATGTTTGTTAGACTTGCAGTTTCATAGGAAGAAACAGAGGTGGATGTAGAGATCTCCACTTCAGAAAATGCCAGTTACTTTGCAAACCCTTAGTTAGAGCTCCTGTTATAATTTCAATATCTGCTTTCATGCTTGTTCGCTTCCAAGTGTTATAATTCTACATATGGTATAAATATACTTGAGGATACTGCTCTTATTGAGGTAAATTCTAGGCGTTCCAACCTTGTAACGTTCCTCTGCTTATCTCACCTATGGTGCTCCATTCAAATCTATAGAGCACTGAACGTTTGATAGACTCGCAGTTTCATAGGAAGAAACAAAGGTGGATACAAACCTTGTTTATCTACTCCTTGGCTGTTCTGTAGACTGAAATGACTTTTGAATAATGAGTTCTTCAAAAAGATCTCAACTTTAGTGGTTAGGGTGCTGGACTTTGGTCTTGAGAAACTGAGTTCAATTCCCACTTTAGACACAGGTAGCTCCTTTTGACTCTGGTCAAGTAACACTACTTTCATGCTGGTTTGCTTCCAATTGTAATAATTCTACTTTAGCTATATTTTCTTCAGTACTTGAATATGAGGATTCTGCTCTTCAATGAGGTAAGTTCTAGGCATTCCAACCTTGTAACATTTTTATGCTTCTCTCACCAGTGGTGCTCCATTGAAATCTACAGTGCACTGAATGTTTGTTAGACAGGCAGTTTCATAGGAAGAAACAAAGGTGGTTGTAAAGATCTCCACTTCAGAAAATGCCAGTTAATTTGCAAACCCTTAGTTAGAGCTCCTGTTGTAATTTCAAAATCTGCTTTCATGCTTGTTTGCTTCCAATTGTTATAATTCTACTTTAGGTATATTTTGTTCAGTACTTGAAAATGAGGATTCTGCTCTTTACTGAGGTAAATTCTAGGCATTCCAACCTTGTAACATCTCTCTTCTTATCTCACCTATGCTGCTCCATTGAAATCTTTAGAGCACTGAATGTTTGTTAGACTTGCAGTTTCATAGGAAGAAACAAAGGTGGATGTAGAGATCTCCACTTCAGAAAATGCCAGTTACTTTGCAAACCCTTAGTTAGAGCTCCTGTTATAATTTCAATATCTGCTTTCATGCTTGTTCGCTTCCAAGTGTTATAATTCTACATATGGTATAAATATACTTGAGGATACTGCTCTTACTGAGGTAAATTCTAGGCGTTCCAACCTTGTAACGTTTTTCTGCTTATCTCACCTATGGTGCTCCATTGAAATCTGCAGAGCACTGAATTTTTGTTAGACTGGCAGTTTCATAGGAAGAAACAAAGGTGGATGTAGAGATCTCCTCTTCAGAAAATGCCAGTTACTTTGCAAACCCTTAGTTAGAGCTCCTGTTGTAATTTCAAAATCTGCTTTCATGCTCGTTTGCTTCCAAATGTTATAATTGTACTTTAGGTATATTTTATTCAGCACTTGAAAATGAGGATTGTGCTCTTTACTGAGTTAAATTCTAGGCATTCCAACCTTGTAACGTTCCTCTGCTTATCTCACCTATGGTGCTCCATTCAAATCTATAGAGCACTGAACGTTTGATAGACTCGCAGTTTCATAGGAAGAAACAAAGGTGGATACAAACCTTGTTTATCTACTCCTTGGCTGTTCTGTAGACTGAAATGACTTTTGAATAATGAGTTCTTCAAACAGATCTCCACTTTAGTGGTTAGGGTGCTGGACTTTGGTCTTGAAAAACTGAGTTCAATTCCCACTTTAGACACAGGTAGCTCCTTTTGACTCTGGTCAAGTAACACTACTTTCATGCTGGTTTGCTTCCAATTGTAATAATTCTACTTTAGCTATATTTTCTTCAGTACTTGAATATGAGGATTCTGCTCTTCAATGAGGTAAGTTCTAGGCATTCCAACCTTGTAACATTTTTATGCTTCTCTCACCAGTGGTGCTCCATTGAAATCTACAGTGCACTGAATGTTTGTTAGACAGGCAGTTTCATAGGAAGAAACAAAGGTGGTTGTAAAGATCTCCACTTCAGAAAATGCCAGTTACTTTGCAAACCCTTAGTTAGAGCTCCTGTTGTAATTTCAAAATCTGCTTTCATGCTTGTTTGCTTCCAATTGTTATAATTCTACTTTAGGTATAATTTGTTCAGTACATGAAAATGAGCATTCTGCTCTTTACAGATGTAAATTCTAGGCATTCCAACTCTGTAACATTTCTCTGCTTATTTCACCTAGGGTGCTCTATTTAAATCTACAGAGGAAGAAACAAAGCTACTCCTTGGGTGTTCTGTAGACTGAAATTAAGTTTCAAATCTTGAGTTCTTCAAAAAGATCTCCACTTTAGGTATATTTTGTTCAGTACTTGAAAATGAGGATTCTGCTATGCATTGAGGTTCATTCTAGGCATTCCAACCTTGTAACATTTTTCTGCTTCTCTCTCCAATGGTGCTCCATTGAAATCTACAGACCACTGAATGTTTGTTAGACAGGCAGTTTCATAGGAAGAAACAAAGGTCGCCTTAGCCACAAATTCTGCAAATCCCTTGGGGCTAGACTTTAATAGTCTGGGGTGTCCAAATAATAATCCAGCATCATAGATCCACTTTGTGTTCCAAAGCTTAGACACAGAGAACAAGATGGATTTCCAAAATTTCCCCACCTCCACGCAGGTCCAAAACATGTGTCCCAGTGTTGCTCCAGTCTCTCCACATTTTGGGCATTCACCCCATGAGGACATTCTCTTCTAGGAGCCACATGGATTCGCATTGCAAACTTATACTGTACCTCCCAATGGCTCGCTGCCGCACTGACACGTCTAATAGACAAAACATGCGCTTTTAGTTGTGCGGCTGAAATATTAATATGAAGTTCACTGCTCCATTGTGTTGCAAATCTAATATAGTCTGGCTCCTCTATCGTGTCTCTTATATGTCTGTGGTGGAACGTGAGTGGAACTTCCTGCTGGGCCGTCAGAGAAAATGCTGATGACAGTTCCTCTTGTACATCCTCTGCCAACGGGTCCCATCCTAAGGAGTCTGTGTAATGTTTCAGCTGCATGTAATAAAATTTGTCCTAGTCTGGAAGGCCGAACTCAGTTTGTAAATCCACAAATGGTTTAATCTTACCTTCCGGGTCCAATGCATGCTGCAGATATATCAGCCCCTTGCGCCTCCACTTTCGAAATGTTGGGTACAACATCCCAGGTGCAAACTGCGCATTCCCACAGATGGCCTGCAAAGGTGTTATTTTTGCTGAAAACTTATGCAGGCGGCACACCCAAGACCAGGTCGCCTTTGCCGCTGGCATTATCATTGAGTATTTCAGGATGTCTGGAATGAGTCCCCCACCTGCATGTAAATAACTTGTAAAGTGCAACTCCGGCATCATCTGGAGCTCCAGTTTGGTGTTGGAGAAGTCTTCTGTCTCCCTAAACCAGTCATTGATGTGACGCATTCCACATGCCACCGTCAAATATCTCACACTTAATAGGCCCAGCCCACCATATTCCACTGGAGTTGTCAGCGTTGACATTGGGAGTCGGGCCTTTTTGCCCAGCCATAGGAATGATTGTAAAAGTCTACTTAACTTCTTCTCGTCCTTTTTTGTCAAATATAATGGTATTGTTTGGAACACATACAACCATTTTGGCACAATGCACATGTTATATAAGGCTATCCGTCCCAAAAGTGTAACCGGTAGTGCTTTCCACATATTCAATCTTTCTGCAGTCTCTTTCAACAGTCGTTTAATATTTTCATTATACATGGTGGTTAGGTCTGCTGGGAGCCAAATTCCTAAGTATTTGATTGGTCCTTTAGTCCAGGTTAACTGTTGGGGGCCCCTGTGCTGTTTCAGGTCTGACTCTGTCACCGGAAGAACATAAGACTTGGTATGATTTAACTTAAACCCTGAAAATCCTCCAAATCTCTCCACCCTTTCTAATACTCCTGTTAGGGAGTTGTTGGGATCTGTTATGGTCAGGAGTAGGTCGTCCGCATAAGCGAACACCTTCAAATGATGGTCTTCCACCCTCACCCCCTTCACCTCCTGCGCCCGAATGCATTACATATAGAAAAATGTGACAATTTAAGTCTAAATATAAAAATCTAATCTCTAGGAGAGGCTGATGTTTTGATGTAATGATCAAACGGAGCCCAATGCTTCTTAAAAGTAGGCAATTGATGAAATTAAAAAGCTGCAGATTCTTCATAGTTTCTAATAGTACAAAGATGACTCCACCATTCACAAAAGTTCACATGCAAATTATTTTTCCAATGAAATACTATAAGATGAGTGACTAGAGCCATCATTATATCAAAAATGTTTTGATATTGATCTTCAAGTGTAAGTTTAGGGGTTGAAGAATAAAGCATTATCACATCGTATGTCAAACCAACAGGCGAGCAGAAGGGAATTAATCAACACTAGTATAAAAGGCCCGTTTCGGTAGGCAATGAAACGGGCGCTAGCACGGTATTTCCCCCTCCTCCCTCCCTCCCTGTTTCCAGACTCCTCCCCTCCCTCCCTCCCTCCCATCCTTCCTTCCTTTCTTTCCTTCTGAGTTCCAGACCCCCCTCCCTCCCTCTCTTCCTTCCTTGCTTCTGAGTTGCAGACCCCCTCCCTCCCTACCAGTTCAAGGCCCCCTCACGCCCCTCCCACCGAGTTCCAGATTCCCCCCTCCCTCCAATTTCAAACCCCCCCCGGCGTTACTGACCCCTTGACCCCCGTGCCGCGACCCTGTCGCCCCCCTTCCCGCAGAAAACCCTCCCCCTTCGCCGTTGCATACCTGTGCTGATGACAGCCACATTTCTCTTCTTCTGTGCGCCAGCGATTCATGTCCAGGTGGTGGATAGGTCCGTTATGCGTGTGAGCGATGCGATTCGACGTCATGACGATTGGGTGCTAGCAAGGTAATCCCCCACCCTCCCTCCTCCTCTCCCTCCCATGGTGATTTGGTGAGTATGAGTGCTCCGCCCTCGACGTCGTCATGTTGCAAACGCGAGGGCGGGGCACACACTCATGGGCAAAAGCGATGTACACAACTACAACTTCCGGCTTCATTAGAACATTGGAGGTGGAGAGATATTCTTTGCCATGTTAATTTTCAGTAGGTGGACACATGGAAACATTCAAGGAGTAGATGCTTCAGGTGGCCAACAGGAGCAGAACAAGACCAACATTTTGGAGGAGATGTTGGTCTGGTTAGTCTAGACACTGATGGGTTGTGCACACCTTCCAGCAGGTGGTGACTGGGTATTTTCTCAGTCTCCAGCAGGTAGGAGGTGAGCCTATTAGTCTCTCCTGGCAGTGGTGTAGCCAAGGGAGGGCCTGGGCCCATTCACTTTGGGCTCAGGCCCACCCAGTAGCAGCACACCTATGATGTGGCTGGCAGAGGATCCCCAATTTACCAGCCAAAACATCCCAACAACTGTCCCTCCTGCATACCTTTTAAATAGCAGATCTTTGCCTGCAGTGAGCAGCAACTGATACATACTGCTCACGCCAGCCCCATAGCCTTCCCTCTGATGTATGCGGAAACAGGAAGTTGCATCAGAGAGAAGGTTGTGGGGCCAACATGTGCAGTGTTTATTAGTTGTTGCTCGCTGCCAGTGAAAATCTGCTATTTAAAAGGTATGCGGGGAGGGAGGATGTTTGAGAGACCATATGGCATGCGGGCAAGAGAGGGAGAGACCAAATCACTTGTGGGACAAGGCAGAGGTCTTCTGCCCACCCATCTTGGGCCCAGGCCCACCCAAAATTGAGTGTCTGGCTACGCCCCTGTCTCCTGGGCCGGTCTGGAGGGACTAAAGTAAAGCTATATAGAGATATTGTTTCAGACAGGAAACCTTGCATCTAGTTCTGGGTGTGTCATGGTGTTGTCTGTGCTGCAATGTTTGGCTTTTCTAAATTTCGGGTCTCACTCAGCTGTCACCTAGCTCAGAAGGTCACAAAAGAAAAATATTTTTCCTAGGGAACGGTTTTAGGCTTAAAAGAAAATAATGTCCAGCTGTTCTGAATACACTTTTAGCACACAGTGTGAGTGTGAGTAAGAGTGTGAGTGTGAGTGTGAGTGTGAGTATGAGTGTGAGTGTGAGTGTGAGTGTGAGTAAGAGTGTGAGTGTGAGTGTGAGTGTGAGTGTGAGTGTGAGTGTGAGTGTGAGTAAGAGTGTGAGTGTGAGTGTGAGTGTGAGTGTGAGTGTGAGTGTGAGTAAGAGTGTGAGTGTGAGTGTGAGTAAGAGTGTGAGTGTGAGTGTGAGTGTGAGTGTGAGTGTGAGTGTGAGTGTGAGTATGAGTGTGAGTGTGAGTAAGAGTGTGAGTGTGAGTGTGACACTAAGCGTATTCTATAAGCAGCGCCTAGATTTAGGCACAGTATATAGATTACGCTTAGTCGATATCATAATGCCTAAAGCTATGTACATCCATTTACACCAATGAAAGCACGACGTAAATCCTGGCACTTGGATTTAGGCGCAGAGGGCCATATTCTATAACAAACCGCATGCATTCCAAATGCTCATTTCCCCACCCCATTTATGCTGCACTCATTAAAATTTGGGTGCTGTGTTACAGAATACGCTTAGGGAGTTCTGTGTGTAAATTCTAATTGTTGCCAATTAGTGCTCATTATTGCTTGTTAAGTGCTGTTAATAAACCTGATTGGCCTGTTAAGCCAATACGGTTGGGTTTTGGCACAGAACGCTAGGCGTGCTATATAGAATCCGGGGGCTTGTGCGTAACTTTGAACGTGAGCACTTACGCCTGCCAAAAGCTGATGTAAATGCTGGTGGAAACGGGTCTCCAGGATGAGCTGTACTAAAGCTGAGTAAAGCTGAGAAAGTTAAGTACTTTTAAAGAAAAATTACTAATTTATTATAACATTGGGAAATTGAAATTTAGAAAAAAATTGAATTTGAAAAAAATATTTTAAAAGATTAATATGAGGATCAATGAGGATTGCGGTGATGCCCCTGGAAAACTGCATGGCTCAGTCTAGCCAAAACGGAAGCACACTTGCTGATCTGACGATCCCATAATAAGAAAATTGCCTGATTAGATTTTCATATATTATATATTAATTGAGAATCTAGTAATGTGAAGCTGAGCATATTGAATATCTGTCTGAGGCACCCAATTAATGGCAGTTAGGCACAAATATGACATATTATATGATCGAGACTAAACCTTGGCAATGCCCCTGACCTACCCATGCCCCTCCTGTGGCCATGCCACTTTGGAGTTGCAGGCTATGAAATTTAGGCATACGTTAGGTCACAGAGCAGATTTATATGTAATTCCTAATGCCAATTAAGTGCCTGTTAACACCAGTTATTAGCACCTGGTTAGCTAATTAGTTTGCACATGGATCTGGGGTCTTTCTTTCCATTGGGCTGTTGGGATAGTTTCATGCCCTCCAATCACTTTCACATGGACAATACAGCAAAAGGTTACACCACTGATTTTGGTCCCCTAGTTTGCCCATCCAGTTCCTGACCAGGGTTGCACCTGCTTAGCTTCCTGCTTTTGCCATGTGACATACACCTTCACCATGTGGGTGGCCTTGCATAGGGTGGGCATAACTTGCCATTTATCTAATCTGAGATAGATACCTCCACCAGGCATTTGCCTCCAGGGAGGGGGGAGAGAGAGAAAGAGACTGACCCCATTCATATATTATATATTATCCAGTTGGGTTGGGGTCTTTCTCTCCATTGGGCTGTTGAGATAGTTTCTTTTCATGCCCTCCAATCACTTTCACATGGACAATACAGCAAAAGGTTACACCACTGATTTGGTCCCCTAGTTTGCCCATCTGGTTCCTGACCAGGGTTGCACCTGCTTAGCTTCCTGCTTTTGCCATGTGACATACACCTTCACCACGTGGGTGGCCCCACATAGGGAGGGCATAACTTGCCATTTATCTAATCTGGGATACACACCTCCACCAGGCATTTGCCTCCAGAAAGGGGGGAGAGAAAGAAAGACTGACCCCATTCATATATTATATATTATCCAGTTGGGTTGGGGTCTTTCTCTCCATTGGGCTGTTGAGATAGTTTCTTTTCATGCCCTCCAATAGTGAACATGGACAATACAGCAAAAGGTTACACCACTGATTTTGGTCCCCTGCTTTGCCCATCCAGTACCTGACCAGGGTTGCACCTGCTTAGCTTCCTGCTTTTGCCATGTGGCATACACCTTCACCATGTGGGTGGCCCCACATAGGGAGGGCATAACTTGCAATTTATCTAATCTGAGAGAGATACCTCCACCAGGCATTTGCCTCCAGAGAGGGGGGAGAGAGAGAAAGAGACTGACCCCATTCATATATTATATATTATCCAATTGGGTTGGGGTCTTTCTCTCCATTGGGCTGTTGAGATAGTTTCATGCCCTCCAATCACTTTCACATGGACAATACAGCAAAAGGTTACATTGCTGATTTTGGTCCCCTAATTTGCTCATCTGGTTCCTGACCAGGGTTGCACCTGCTTAGCTTCCTGCTTTTGCCATATGACATACACCTTCACCACGTGGCTGGCCCCATATAGGGAGGGCATAACTTGCCATTTATCTAATCTGGGATACACACCTCCATCAGGCATTTGCCTCCAGAAAGGGGGGAGAGAGAGGAAAGAGACTGACCCCATTCATATATTATATATTATCCAGTTGGGTTGGGGTCTTTCTTTCCATTGGGCTGTTGAGATAGTTTCTTTTCATGCCCTCCAATCACTTTCACATGGACAATACAGCAAAAGGTTACACCACTGATTTTGGTCCCCTACTTTGCCCATCCACTTCCTGACCAGGGTTGCACCTGCTTAGCTTCCTGCTTTTGCCATGTGACATACACCTTCACCATGTGGGTGGCCCCACATTGGGGGCATAACTTGCCATTTATCTAATCTGGGATACACACCTCCACCAGGCATTGGCCTCCAGAGAGGGGGAGAGAGAGAAAGAGTCTGACCCCTTTCATATATTATATATTATATATTATCCAATTGGGTTGGGGTCTTTCTCTCCATTGGGCTGTTGAAATAGTTTCATGCCCTCCAACCACTTTCACATGGACAATACAGCAAAAGGTTACACTGCTGATTTTGGTCCCCTAGTTTGCCCATCTGGTTCCTGACCAGGGTTGCACCTGCTTAGCTTCCTGCTTTTGCCATGTGACATACACCTTCACCACGTGGGTGGCCCCACATAGGGAGGGCATAACTTGCCATTTATCTAATCTGGGATACACATCTCCACCAGGCATTTGCCTCCAGAAGGGGGGGAGAGAGAGAAAGAGACTGACCCCGTTCATATATTATGTACTATATATTATATATTATCCAATTGGGTTGGGGTCTTTCTCTCCATTGGGCTGTTGAGATAGTTTCATGCCCTCCAATCACTTTCACATGGACAATACAGCAAAAGGTTACACTGCTGATTTTGGTCCCCTAATTTGCCCATCTGGTTCCTGCTGGAATCTGCTTTCATGCTTGTTTGCTTCCAAGTGTTATAATTCTACTTTAGATATATTTTGTTCAGTACTTGAAAATGAGGATTCAGCTCTTTACTGAGGCAAATTCTAGGCATTCCAACCTTGTAACATTTCTCTGATTTTCTCACCTATGGTGCTGCATTGAAATCTACAGAGCACTGAATGTTTGTTAGACTGGCAGTTTCATAGGAAGAAACAGAGATGGATACAAACCTTGTTTAGCTACTGCTTGGCTGTTCTGTAGACTGAAATGAAGTTTCAAATCATGAGTTCTTCAAAAAGATCACCACTTTAGTGGAGGAGTGGACTAGTGGTTAGGGTGATGGACTGTGGTTTTGGCAAACTGAGTTCAATTCCCACTTTAAACACAAACAGCTCTTTTTGACTCTGGGCAAGTAACACTATTTTCATGCTGATTTGCTTCAAATTGTTATAATTCTACTTTAGATATATTTTGTTCAGTACTTGAAAATGAGGATTCTGCTCTTTTCTGAGGTAAATTCTAGGCATTCCAACCTTGTAAAATTTCTCTGCTTTTCTCACCGATGGTGCTCCATTGAAATCTACAGAGAACTGAATGTTGGTTAGACAGGCAGTTTTACAGGAAGAAACAGTGGTGTATGTAAAGATCTCCACTTCAGAAAATGCCAGTTACTTTGCAAACCCTTTGTTAGAGATCTGCTTTCATGCTTGTTTGCTTCCAAGTGTTATAATTCTACTTTAGATATATTTTGTTCAGTACTTGAAAATGAGGATTCTGCTCTTTACTGAGGCAAATTCTTGGCTTTCCAACCTTGTAACATTTCCCTGCTTTTCTCACCATTGAAATCTACAGAGCACTGAATGTTTGTTAGACTGGCAGTTTCATAGGAAGAAACAGAGATGGATACAAACCTTGTACAAGCTACTGCTTGGCTGTTCTGTAGACTGAAATTAAGTTTCAAATCATGAGATCTTCAAAAAGATCACCACTTTAGTGGAGGAGTGGACTAGTGGTTAGGGTGATGGACTGTGGTCTTGGCGAACTGAGAAACTTTCAATTCCCACTTTAAACACAAACAGCTCTTTTTGACTCTGGGCAAGTAACACTATTTTCATGCTGGTTTGCTTCAAATTGTTATAATTCTTCTTTAGATATATTTTGTTCAGTACTTGAAAATGAGGATTCTGCTCTTTACTGAGGCAAATTCTTGGCTTTCCAACCTTGTAACATTTCCCTGCTTTTCTCACCATTGAAATCTACAGAGCACTGAATGTTTGTTAGACTGGCAGTTTCATAGGAAGAAAACAGAGATGGATACAAACCTTGTATAGCTACTGCTGGCTGTTCTGTAGACTGAAATTAAGTTCAAATCATGAGATCTTCAAAAAGATCACCACTTTAGTGGAGGAGTGGACTAGTGGTTAGGGTGATTGGACTGTGGTCTTGGCGAACTGAGAAACTTTCAATTCCCACTTTAAAACACAAACAGCTCTTTTTGACTCTGGGCAAGTAACACTATTTTCATGCTGGTTTGCTTCAAATTGTTATAATTCTACTTTAGATATATTTTGTTCAGTACTTGAAAATGAGGATTCTGCTCTTTACTGAGGTAAATTCTAGGCATTCCAACCTTGTAACATTTCTCTGCTTTTCTCACCTATGGTGCTCCATTGAAATCTACAGAGCACTGAATGTTGGTTAGACAGGCAGTTTCACAGGAAGAAACAAAGGTGTATGTAAAGATCTCCACTTCAGAAAATGCCAGTTACTTTGCAAACCCTTTGTTAGAGCTGCTGTTGTCATTTCAAAATCTGCTTCCATGCTTGTTTGCTTCCAAGTGTTATAATTCTACTTTAGATATATTTTGTTCAGTACTTGAAAATGAGGATTCTGCTCTTTACTGAGGTAAATTCTAGGCATTCCAACCTTGTAACATTTCTCTGTTTTTCTCACCTATGGTGCTCCATTGAAATCTACAGAGCACTGAATGTTTGTTAGACTGGCAGTCTCATAGGAAGAAACAAAGGTGGATACAAACCTTGTTTAGCTACTGCTTGGCTGTTCTGTAGACTGAAATGAAGTTTCAAATCATGAGTTCTTCAAAATGATCACCACTTTAGTGGAGGAGTGGACTAGTGGTTAGGGTGTTGGACTTTGGTTTTGGGGAACTGAGAAACTGAGTTCAATTCCCTCTTTAGACACAAACAGCTCTTTTTGACTCTGGGCAAGTAACACTATTTTCATGCTGATTTGCTTCCAAGTGTTATAATTCTACTTTAGATATATTTTGTTCTGTACTTGAAAATGAGGATTCTGCTCTTTACTGAGGTAAATTCTAGGCATTCCAACCTTGTAACATTTCTCTGTTTTTCTCACCTATGGTGCTCCATTGAAATCTACAGATCACTGAATGTTTGTTAGACTGGCAGTTTCATAGGAAGAAACAGAGATGGATACAAACCTTGAATAGCTACTGCTTGGCTGTTCTGTAGACTGAAATTAAGTTTCAAATCATGAGATCTTCAAAAAGATCACCACTTTAGTGGAGGAGTGGACTAGTGGTTAGGGTGATGGACTGTAGTCTTGGCGAACTGAGAAACTTTCAATTCCCACTTTAAACACAAACCGCTCTTTTTGACTCTGGGCAAGTAACACTATTTCATGCTGGTTTGCTTCAAATTGTTATAATTCTTCTTTAGATATATTTTGTTCAGTACTTGAAAATGAGGATTCTGCTCTTTACTGAGGCAAATTCTTGGCTTTTCCAACCTTGTAACATTTCTCTGCTTTTCTCACCATTGAAATCTACAGAGCACTGAATGTTTGTTAGACTGGCAGTTTCATAGGAAGAAACAGAGATGGATACAAACCTTGTACAGCTACTGCTTGGCTGTTCTGTAGACTGAAATGAAGTTTCAAATCATGAGTTCTTCAAAAAGATCACCACTTTAGTGGAGGAGTGGACTAGTGGTTAGGGTGATGGACTGTGGTTTTGGCAAACTGAGTTCAATTCCCACTTTAAACACAAACAGCTCTTTTTGACTCTGGGCAAGTAACACTATTTTCATGCTGGTTTGCTTCAAATTGTTATAATTCTACTTTAGATATATTTTGTTCAGTACTTGAAAATGAGGATTCTGCTCTTTACTGAGGTAAATTCTAGGCATTCCAACCTTGTAACATTTCTCTGCTTTTCTCACCTATGGTGCTCCATTGAAATCTACAGAGCACTGAATGTTGGTTAGACAGGCAGTTTCACAGGAAGAAACAAAGGTGTATGTAAAGATCTCCACTTCAGAAAATGCCAGTTACTTTGCAAACCCTTTGTTAGAGCTGCTGTTGTAAATTCAAAATCTGCTTTCATGCTGGTTTGCTTCCAAGTGTTATAATTCTACTTTAGATATATTTTGTTCAGTACTTGAAAATGAGGATTCTGCTCTTTACTGAGGTAAATTCTAGGCATTCCAACCTTGTAACATTTCTCTGCTTTCTCACCGATGGTGCTCCATTGAAATCTACAGAGAACTGAATGTTGGTTAGACAGGCAGTTTCACAGGAAGAAACAAAGGTGTATGTAAAGATCTCCACTTCAGAAAATGCCAGTTACTTTGCAACCTCTTTGTTAGAGCTGCTGTTGTAAATTCAAAATCTGCTTTCATGCTGGTTTGCTTCCATGTTTTATAATTCTACTTTAGATATATTTTGTTCAGTACTTGAAAATGAGGATTCTGCTCTTTACTGAGGTAAATTCTAGGCATTCCAACCTTGTAACATTTCTCTGCTTTTCTCACCGATGGTGCTCCATTGAAATCTACAGATCACTGAATGTTTGTTAGACTGGCAGTTTCATAGGAAGAAACAGAGATGGATACAAACCTTGTATAGCTACTGCTTGGCTGTTCTGTAGACTGAAATTAAGTTTCAAATCATGAGATCTTCAAAAGATCACCACTTTAGTGGAGGAGTGGACTAGTGGTTTGGGTGATGGACTGTAGTCTTGGCGAACTGAGAAACTTTCAATTCCCACTTTAAACACAAACAGCTCTTTTTGACTCTGGGCAAGTAACACTATTTTCATGCTGGTTTGCTTCAAATTGTTATAATTCTACTTTAGGTATATTTTGTTCAGCACTTGAAAAGGAGGATTCTACTCTTACTGAGGTAAATTCTAGGCATTCCAACCTTGTAACATTTCTCTGCTTTTCTCACCTATGGTGCTCCATTGAAATCTACAGAGCACTGAATGTTGGTTAGACAGGCAGTTTCACAGGAAGAAACAAGGTGTATGTAAAGATCTCAACTTCAGAAAATGCCAGTTACTTTGCAAACCCTTTGTTAGAGCTGCTGTTGTAATTTCAAAATCTGCCTTTCATGCTTGTTTGCTTCCAAGTGTTATAATTCTACTTTAGATATATTTTGTTCAATACTTGAAAATGAGGATTCTGCTCTTTACTGAGGTAAATTCTAGGCATTCCAACCTTGTAACATTTCTCTGTTTTTCTCACCTATGGTGCTCCATTGAAATCTACAGAGCACTGAATGTTTGTTAGACTGGCAGTTTCATAGGAAGAAACAGAGATGGATACAAACCTTGTTTAGCTACTGCTTGGCTGTTCTGTAGACTGAAATGAAGTTTCAAATCATGAGTTCTTCGAAAAGATCACCACTTTAGTGGAGGAGTGGACTAGTGGTTAGGGTGATGGACTGTAGTCTTGGCGAACTGAGAAACTTTCAATTCCCACTTTAAACACAAACAGCTCTTTTTGACTCTGGGCAAGTAACACTATTTTCATGCTGATTTGCTTCAAATTGTTATAATTCTACTTTAGATATATTTTGTTCAGTACTTGAAAATGAGGATTCTGCTCTTTTCTGAGGTAAATTCTAGGCATTCCAACCTTGTAACATTTCTCTGCTTTTCTCACCGATGGTGCTCCATTGAAATCTACAGAGAACTGAATGTTGGTTAGACAGGCAGTTTCACAGGAAGAAACAGTGGTGTATGTAAAGATCTCCACTTCAGAAAATGCCAGTTACTTTGCAAACCCTTTGTTAGAGCTGCTGTTGTAATTTCAAAATCTGCTTTCATGCTTGTTTGCTTCCAAGTGTTATAATTCTACTTTAGATATATTTTGTTTAGTACTTGAAAATGAGGATTCTGCTCTTTACTGAGGCAAATTCTTGGCTTTCCAACCTTGTAACATTTCCCTGCTTTTCTCACCATTGAAATCTACAGACCACTGAATGTTTGTTAGACTTGCAGTTTCATAGGAAGAAACAGAGGTGGATGTAGAGATCTCCACTTCAGAAAATGCCAGTTACTTTGCAAACCCTTAGTTAGAGCTCCTGTTATAATTTCAATATCTGCTTTCATGCTTGTTCGCTTCCAAGTGTTATAATTCTACATATGGTATAAATATACTTGAGGATACTGCTCTTATTGAGGTAAATTCTAGGCGTTCCAACCTTGTAACGTTCCTCTGCTTATCTCACCTATGGTGCTCCATTCAAATCTATAGAGCACTGAACGTTTGATAGACTCGCAGTTTCATAGGAAGAAACAAAGGTGGATACAACCTTGTTTATCTACTCCTTGGCTGTTCTGTAGACTGAAATGACTTTTGAATAATGAGTTCTTCAAAAGATCTCAACTTTAGTGGTTAGGGTGCTGGACTTTGGTCTTGAGAAACTGAGTTCAATTCCCACTTTAGACACAGGTAGCTCCTTTTGACTCTGGTCAAGTAACACTACTTTCATGCTGGTTGCTTCAATTGTAATAATTCTACTTTAGCTATATTTTCTTCAGTACTTGAATATGAGGATTCTGCTCTTCAATGAGGTAAGTCTAGGCATTCCAACCTTGGTAACATTTTATGCTTCTCTCACCAGTGGTGCTCCATTGAAATCTACAGTGCACTGAATGTTTGTTAGACAGGCAGTTTCATAGGAAGAAACAAAGGTGGTTGTAAAGATCTCCACTTCAGAAAATGCCAGTTAATTTGCAAACCCTAGTTAGAGCTCCTGTTGTAATTTCAAAATCTGCTTTCATGCTTGTTTGCTTCCAATTGTTATAATTCTACTTTAGGTATATTTTGTTCAGTACTTGAAAAAGAGGATTCTGCTCTTTACTGAGGTAAATTCTAGGCATTCCAACCTTGTAACATCTCTCTTCTTATCTCACCTATGCTGCTCCATTGAAATCTTTAGAGCACTGAATGTTTGTTAGACTTGCAGTTTCATAGGAAGAAACAAAGGTGGATGTAGAGATCTCCACTTCAGAAAATGCCAGTTACTTTGCAAACCCTTAGTTAGAGCTCCTGTTATAATTTCAATATCTGCTTTCATGCTTGTTCGCTTCCAAGTGTTATAATTCTACATATGGTATAAATATACTTGAGGATACGGCTCTTACTGAGGTAAATTCTAGGCGTTCCAACCTTGTAACGTTTCCTGCTTATCTCACCTATGGTGCTCCATTGAAATCTGCAGAGCACTGAATTTTTGTTAGACTGGCAGTTTCATAGGAAGAAACAAAGGTGGATGTAGAGATCTCCTCTTCAGAAAATGCCAGTTACTTTGCAAACCCTTAGTTAGAGCTCCTGTTGTAATTTCAAATCTGCTTTCATGCTCGTTTGCTTCCAAATGTTATAATTGTACTTAGGTATATTTTATTCAGCACTTGAAAATGAGGATTGTGCTCTTTACTGAGTTAAATTCTAGGCATTCCAACCTTGTACGTTCCTCTGCTTATCTCACCTATGGTGCTCCATTCAAATCTATAGAGCACTGAACGTTTGATAGACTCGCAGTTTCATAGGAAGAAACCAAAGGTGGATACAAACCTTGTTTATCTACTCCTTGGCTGTTCTGTAGACTGAAATGACTTTTGAATAATGAGTTCTTCAAACAGATCTCCACTTTAGTGGTAGGGGTGCTGGACTTTGGTCTTGAAAAACTGAGTTCAATTCCCACTTTAGACACAGGTAGCTCCTTTTGACTCTGGTCAAGTAACACTACTTTCATGCTGGTTTGCTTCCAATTGTAATAATTCTTACTTTAGCTATATTTTCTTCAGTACTTGAATATGAGGATTCTGCTCTTCAATGAGGTAAGTTCTAGGCATTCCAACCTGTAACATTTTTATGCTTCTCTCACCAGTGGTGCTCCATTGAAATCTACAGTGCACTGAATGTTTGTTAGACAGGCAGTTTCATAGGAAGAACAACAAGGTGGTTGTAAAGATATCCCACTTCAGAAAATGCCCAGTTACTTTGCAAACCCCTTAGTTAGAGCTCCTGTTGTAATTTCAAAATCTGCTTTCATGCTTGTTTGCTTCAATTGTTATAATTCTACTTTAGGTATAATTTGTTCAGTACATGAAAATGAGCATTCTGCTCTTACAGATGTAAATTCTAGGCATTCCAACTCTGTAACATTTCTCTGCTTATTTCACCTAGGGTGCTCTATTTAAATCTACAGAGGAAGAAACAAAGCTACTCCTTGGGTGTTCTGTAGACTGAAATTAAGTTTCAAATCTTGAGTTCTTCAAAAAGATCTCCACTTTAGGTATATTTTGTTCAGTACTTGAAAATGAGGATTCTGCTATGCATTGAGGTTCATTCTAGGCATTCCAACCTTGTAACATTTTTCTGCTTCTCTCTCCAATGGTGCTCCATTGAAATCTACAGACCACTGAATGTTTGTTAGACAGGCAGTTTCATAGGAAGAAACAAAGGTCGCCTTAGCCACAAATTCTGCAAATCCCTTGGGGCTAGACTTTAATAGTCTGGGGTGTCCAAATAATAATCCAGCATCATAGATCCACTTTGTGTTCCAAAGCTTAGACACAGAGAACAAGATGGATTTCCAAAATTTCCCCACCTCCACGCAGGTCCAAAACATGTGTCCCAGTGTTGCTCCAGTCTCTCCACATTTTGGGCATTCACCCCATGAGGACATTCTCTTCTAGGAGCCACATGGATTCGCATTGCAAACTTATACTGTACCTCCCAATGGCTCGCTGCCGCACTGACACGTCTAATAGACAAAACATGCGCTTTTAGTTGTGCGGCTGAAATATTAATATGAAGTTCACTGCTCCATTGTGTTGCAAATCTAATATAGTCTGGCTCCTCTATCGTGTCTCTTATATGTCTGTGGTGGAACGTGAGTGGAACTTCCTGCTGGGCCGTCAGAGAAAATGCTGATGACAGTTCCTCTTGTACATCCTCTGCCAACGGGTCCCATCCTAAGGAGTCTGTGTAATGTTTCAGCTGCATGTAATAAAATTTGTCCTAGTCTGGAAGGCCGAACTCAGTTTGTAAATCCACAAATGGTTTAATCTTACCTTCCGGGTCCAATGCATGCTGCAGATATATCAGCCCCTTGCGCCTCCACTTTCGAAATGTTGGGTACAACATCCCAGGTGCAAACTGCGCATTCCCACAGATGGCCTGCAAAGGTGTTATTTTTGCTGAAAACTTATGCAGGCGGCACACCCAAGACCAGGTCGCCTTTGCCGCTGGCATTATCATTGAGTATTTCAGGATGTCTGGAATGAGTCCCCCACCTGCATGTAAATAACTTGTAAAGTGCAACTCCGGCATCATCTGGAGCTCCAGTTTGGTGTTGGAGAAGTCTTCTGTCTCCCTAAACCAGTCATTGATGTGACGCATTCCACATGCCACCGTCAAATATCTCACACTTAATAGGCCCAGCCCACCATATTCCACTGGAGTTGTCAGCGTTGACATTGGGAGTCGGGCCTTTTTGCCCAGCCATAGGAATGATTGTAAAAGTCTACTTAACTTCTTCTCGTCCTTTTTTGTCAAATATAATGGTATTGTTTGGAACACATACAACCATTTTGGCACAATGCACATGTTATATAAGGCTATCCGTCCCAAAAGTGTAACCGGTAGTGCTTTCCACATATTCAATCTTTCTGCAGTCTCTTTCAACAGTCGTTTAATATTTTCATTATACATGGTGGTTAGGTCTGCTGGGAGCCAAATTCCTAAGTATTTGATTGGTCCTTTAGTCCAGGTTAACTGTTGGGGGCCCCTGTGCTGTTTCAGGTCTGACTCTGTCACCGGAAGAACATAAGACTTGGTATGATTTAACTTAAACCTGAAAATCCTCCAAATCTCTCCACCCTTTCTAATACTCCTGTTAGGGAGTTGTTGGGATCTGTTATGGTCAGTAGTAGGTCGTCCGCATAAGCGAACACCTTCAAATGATGGTCTTCCACCCTCACCCCTTCACCTCCTGCGCCCGAATGCATTACATATAGAAAAATGTGACAATTTAAGTCTAAATATAAAAATCTAATCTCTAGGAGAGGCTGATGTTTTGATGTAATGATCAAACGGAGCCCAATGCTTCTTAAAAGTAGGCAATTGATGAAATTAAAAAGCTGCAGATTCTTCATAGTTTCTAATAGTACAAAGATGACTCCACCATTCACAAAAGTTCACATGCAAATTATTTTTCCAATGAAATACTATAAGATGAGTGACTAGAGCCATCATTATATCAAAACTGTTTGATATTGATCTTCAAGTGTAAGTTTAGGGGTTGAAGAATAAAGCATTATCACATCGTATGTCAAACCAACAGGCGAGCAGAAGGGAATTAATCAACACTAGTATAAAAGGCCCGTTTCGGTAGGCAATGAAACGGGCGCTAGCACGGTATTTCCCCCTCCTCCCTCCCTCCCTGTTTTCCAGACTCCTCCCCTCCCTCCCTCCCTCCCATCCTTCCTTCCTTTCTTTCCTTCTGAGTTCCAGACCCCCCTCCCTCCCTCTCTTCCTTCCTTGCTTCTGAGTTGCAGACCCCTCCCTCCCTACCAGTTCAAGGCCCCCTCACGCCCCTCCACCGAGTTCCAGATTCCCCCCTCCCTCCAATTTCAAACCCCCCCCGGCGTTACTGACCCCTTGACCCCCGTGCCGCGACCCTGTCGCCCCCCTTCCCGCAGAAAACCCTCCCCCTTCGCCGTTGCATACCTGTGCTGATGACAGCCCACATTTCTCTTCTTCTGTGCGCCAGCGATTCATGTCCAGGTGGTGGATAGGTCCGTTATGCGTGTGAGCGATGCGATTCGACGTCATGACGATTGGGTGCTAGCAAGGTAATCCCCCACCCTCCCTCCTCCTCTCCCTCCCATGGTGATTTGGTGAGTATGAGTGCTCCGCCCTCGACGTCGTCATGTTGCAAACGCGAGGGCGGGGCACACACTCATGGGCAAAAGCGATGTACACAACTACAACTTCCGGCTTCATTAGAACATTGGAGGTGGAGAGATATTCTTTGCCATGTTAATTTTCAGTAGGTGGACACATGGAAACATTCAAGGAGTAGATGCTTCAGGTGGCCAACAGGAGCAGAACAAGACCAACATTTTGGAGGAGATGTTGGTCTGGTTAGTCTAGACACTGATGGGTTGTGCACACCTTCCAGCAGGTGGTGACTGGGTATTTTCTCAGTCTCCAGCAGGTAGGAGGTGAGCCTATTAGTCTCTCCTGGCAGTGGTGTAGCCAAGGGAGGGCCTGGGCCCATTCACTTTGGGCTCAGGCCCACCCAGTAGCAGCACACCTATGATGTGGCTGGCAGAGGATCCCCAATTTACCAGCCAAAACATCCCAACAACTGTCCCTCCTGCATACCTTTTAAATAGCAGATCTTTGCCTGCAGTGAGCAGCAACTGATACATACTGCTCACGCCAGCCCCATAGCCTTCCCTCTGATGTATGCGGAAACAGGAAGTTGCATCAGAGAGAAGGTTGTGGGGCCAACATGTGCAGTGTTTATTAGTTGTTGCTCGCTGCCAGTGAAAATCTGCTATTTAAAAGGTATGCGGGGAGGGAGGATGTTGAGAGACCATATGGCATGCGTGGCAAGAGAGGGAGAGACCAAATCACTTGTGGGACAAGGCAGAGGTCTTCTGCCCACCCATCTTGGCCCAGGCCCACCCAAATTGAGTGTCTGGCTACGCCCCTGTCTCCTGGGCCGGTCTGGAGGGACTAAGTAAAGCTATATAGAGATATTGTTTCAGACAGGAAACCTTGCATCTAGTTCTGGGTGTGTCATGGTGTTGTCTGTGCTGCAATGTTTGGCTTTTCTAAATTTCGGGTCTCACTCAGCTGTCACCTAGCTCAGAAGGTCACAAAAGAAAAATAATTTTTCCTAGGGAAAACGGTTTTAGGCTTAAAAGAAAATAATGTCCAGCTGTTCTGAATACACTTTTAGCCACAGTGTGAGTGTGAGTAAGAGTGTGGTGTGAGTGTGAGTGTGATGTATGAGTGTGAGTGTGAGTGTGAGGTGAGTGTGAGTGTGAGTGTGAGTGTGAGTGTAGAGTGAGTGTGAGTGTGGTAGGAGTGAGTGGAGTGTGAGGTGTGAGTGTAGAGTGTGAGTGTGAGTGTGAGTGTGAGTGTGAGTGTGAGTGTGAGTAAAGATGGTGAGTGTGAGTGTGAGTAAGACAGTGTGAGTGTGAGTGGAGTGTGAGTGTGAGTGTGAGTGTGAGTGTGAAGAGTATGAGTGTGAGTGTGAGTAAGAGTGTGAGTGTGAGTGTGACACCTAAGCGTATTCTATAAGCAGGCCTAGATTAGGCACAGTATATAGATTACGCTTAGTCGATATCATAATGCCTAAAGCTATGTACATCCATTTACACCAATGAAAGCACGACGTAATCTGGCAACTTGGATTTAGGCGCAGAGGGCCATATTCTATAACAACACCGCATGCATTCCAAATGCTCATTTCCCCACCCCATTTATGCTGCAACTCATTAAATTTGGGTGCTGTGTTACAGAATACGCTTAGGGAGTTCTGTGTGTAAATTCTAATTGTGCCAATTAGTGCTCATTATTGCTTGTTAAGTGCTGTTAATAAACCTGATGGCCTGTTAAGCCAATACGGTTGGGTTTGGCACAGAACGCTAGGCGTGCTATATAGAATCCGGGGGCTTGTGCGTAACTTTGAACGTGAGCACTTACGCCTGCCAAAAGCTGATGTAAATGCTGGTGGAAACGGGTCTCCAGGATGAGCTGTACTAAAGCTGAGTAAAGCTGAGAAAGTTAAGTACTTTTAAAGAAAAATTACTAATTTATTATAACATTGGGAAATTGAAATTTAGAAAAAAATTGAATTTGAAAAAAATATTTTAAAAGATTAATATGAGGATCAATGAGGATTGCGGTGATGCCCCTGGAAAACTGCATGGCTCAGTCTAGCCAAAACGGAAGCACACTTGCTGATCTGACGATCCCATAATAGAAAATTGCTGATTAGATTTTCATATTATTATATTAATTGAGAATCTAGTAATGTGAAGCTGAGCATATTGAATATCTGTCTGAGGCACCCAATTAATGGCAGTTAGGCACAAATATGACATATTATATGATCGAGACTAACCTTGGCAATGCCCCTGACCTACCATGCCCCTCCTGTGGCCATGCCACTTTGGAGTTGCAGGCTATGAAATTTAGGCAATACGTTAGGTCACAGAGCAGATTTAATGTAATTCCTAATGCCAATTAAGTGCCTGTTAACAACCAGTTATTAGCACCTGGGTTAAGCTAATTAGTTTGCACAGGATCTGGGGTCTTTCTTTCCATTGGGCTGTGGGATAGTTTCATGCCCTCCAATCACTTTCACATGGACAATACAGCAAAAGGTTACACTGCTGATTTTGGTCCCCTAGTTTGCCCATCCAGTTCCTGACCAGGGTTGCACCTGCTTAGCTTCCTGCTTTGCCATGTGACATACACCTTCACCATGTGGGTGGCCCCACATAGGGAGGGCATAACTTGCCATTTATCTAATCTGAGATAGATACCTCCACCAGGCATTTGCCTCCAGAGAGGGGGATGAGAGAGAAAGAGACAGACTCCGTTCATATATTATATATCATATATTATATATTATCCAGTTGGGTTGGGGTCTTTCTCTCCATTGGGCTGTTGAGATAGTTTCTTTTCATGCCCTCCAATCACTTTCACATGGACAATACAGCAAAAGGTTACACCACTGATTTTGGTCCCCTAGTTTGCCCATCTGGTTCCTGACCAGGGTTGCACCTGCTTAGCTTCCTGCTTTTGCCATGTGACATACACCTTCACCACGTGGGTGGCCCCACATAGGGAGGGCATAACTTGCCATTTATCTAATCTGGGATACACACCTCCACCAGGCATTTGCCTCCAGAAAGGGGGGAGAGAAAGAAAGACTGACCCCATTCATATATTATATATTATCCAGTTGGGTTGGGGTCTTTCTCTCCATTGGGCTGTTGAGATAGTTTCTTTCATGCCCTCCAATAGTTGACATGGACAATACAGCAAAAGGTTACACCACTGATTTTGGTCCCCTGCTTTGCCATCCAGTACCTGACCAGGGTTGCACCTGCTTAGCTTCCTGCTTTTGCCATGTGGCATACACCTTCACCATGTGGGTGGCCCCACATAGGGAGGGCATAACTTGCAATTTATCTAATCTGAGAGAGATACCTCCACCAGGCATTGCCTCCAGAGAGGGGGGAGAGAGAGAAAGAGACTGACCCCATTCATATATTATATATTATCCCAATTGGGTTGGGGTCTTTCTCTCTATTGGGCTGTTGAGATCGTTTTTTTCATGCCCTCCAATCACTTTCACATGGACAATACAGCAAAAGGTTACATTGCTGATTTTGGTCCCCTAGTTTGCCCATCCAGTTCCTGACCAGGGTTGCACCTGCTTAGCTTCCTGCTTTTGCCATATGACATACACCCTTCACCACGGGCTGGCACCATAAGGGAGGGCATAACTTGCCATTTATCTAATCTGGGATACACACCTCCATCAGGCATTTGCCTCCAGAAAGGGGGGAGAGAGAGAAGAGACTGACCCCATTCATATATAATATATTATCCAGTTGGGTTGGGGTCTTTCTTTCCATTGGGTTGTTGAGATAGTTTCTTTTCATGCCCTCCAATCACTTTCACATGGACAATACAGCAAAAGGTTACACCACTGATTTTGGTCCCCTACTTGTGCCCATCCACTTCCTGACCAGGGTTGCACCTGCTTAGCTTCCTGCTTTGCCATGTGACATACACCTTCACCATGTGGGTGGCCCCACATTGGGGGCATAACTTGCCATTTATCTAATCTGGGATACACACCTCCACCAGGCATTGGCCTCCAGAGAGGGGGAGAGAGAGAAAGAGTCTGACCCCTTTCATATATTATATATTATATATTATCCAATTGGGTTTGGGTCTTTCTCTCCATTGGGCTGTTGAAATAGTTTCATGCCCTCCAACCACTTTCACATGGACATACAGCAAAAGGTTACACTGCTGATTTTGGTCCCTAGTTTGCCCTCTGGTTCCTGACCAGGGTTGCACCTGCTTAGCTTCCTGCTTTTGCCATGTGACATACACCCTTCACCACGTGGGTGGCCCCACATAGGGAGGCATAACTTGCCATTTATCTAATCATGGGATACACATCTCCACCAGGCATTTGCCTCCAGAAGGGGGGGAGAGAGAGAAAGAGACTGACCCCGTTCATATATTATGTACTATATATTATATATTATCCAATGGGGTTGGGGTCTTTCTCTCCATTGGGCTGTTGAGATAGTTTCATGCCCTCCATCACTTTCACATGGACAATACAGCAAAAGGTTACACTGCTGATTTTGGTCCCCTAATTTTGCCCATCTGTTCCTGCTGGAATCTGCTTTCATGCTTGTTTGCTTCCAAGTGTTATAATTCTACTTTAGATATATTTTGTTCAGTACTTGAAAATGAGGATTCAGCTCTTTACTGAGGCAAATTCTAGGCATTCCAACCTTGTAACATTTCTCTGATTTTCTCACCTATGGTGCTGCATTGAAATCTACAGAGCACTGAATGTTTGTTAGACTGGCAGTTTCATAGGAAGAAACAGAGATGGATACAAACCTTGTTTAGCTACTGCTTGGCTGTTCTGTAGACTGAAATGAAGTTCAAATCATGAGTTCTTCAAAAAGATCACCACTTTAGTGGAGGAGTGGACTAGTGGTTAGGGTGATGGACTGTGGTTTTGGCAAACTGAGTTCAATTCCCACTTTAAACACAAACAGCTCTTTTTGACTCTGGGCAAGTAACACTATTTTCATGCTGATTTGCTTCAAATTGTTATAATTCTACTTTAGATATATTTTGTTCAGTACTTGAAAATGAGGATTCTGCTCTTTTCTGAGGTAAATTCTAGGCATTCCAACCTTGTAAAATTTCTCTGCTTTTCTCACCGATGGTGCTCCATTGAAATCTACAGAGAACTGAATGTTGGTTAGACAGGCAGTTTTACAGGAAGAAACAGTGGTGTATGTAAAGATCTCCACTTCAGAAAATGCCAGTTACTTTGCAAACCCTTTGTTAGAGATCTGCTTTCATGCTTGTTTGCTTCCAAGTGTTATAATTCTACTTTAGATATATTTTGTTCAGTACTTGAAAATGAGGATTCTGCTCTTTACTGAGGCAAATTCTTGGCTTTCCAACCTTGTACATTTCCTGCTTTTCTCACCATATGAAAATCTACAGAGCACTGATGTTTGTTAGACTGGCAGTTTCATAGGAAGAAACAGAGAGGGATACAACCTTGTACAAGCTACTGCTTGCTGTTCTGTAGACTGAATTAAGTTTCAAAATCATGAGATCTTCAAAAAGATCACCACTTTAGTGGAGGATTGGACTAGTGGTTAGGGTGATGGACTGTGGTCTTGGCGAACTGAGAAACTTTCAATGTCCCACTTTAAACACAAACAGCTCTTTTGACTCTGGGGCAAGTAACACTATTTCATGCTGGTTTTGCTTCAAATTGTTAGAATTCTTCTTAGATATATTTGTTCAGATACTTGAAAATGAGGATTCTGCTCTTTACTGAGGCAAATTCTTTGGCTTTCCAACCTTGTAACATTTCCCTGCTTTTCTCACCATTGAAATCTACCGAGCAACTGAATGTTGTTAGACTGGGGCAGTTTCATAGGAAGAAACCAGAGATGGATCAACCTGTATAGCTCTGCTTGGCGTTTCTGTAGACTGAAATTAGTTTCAAATCATGAGATCTTCAAAAAGATCACCACTTTAGTGGAGGAGTGGACTAGTGGTTAGGGTGATGGACTGTGGTCTTGGCGAACTGAGAAACTTTCAATTCCCACTTTAAACACAAACAGCTCTTTTTGACTCTGCGCAAGTACCACTAGTTTCATGCTGGTTTGCTTCAAATTGTTATATGCTACTTTAGATATATTTTGTTCAGTACTTGAAAATGAGTATTCTGCTCTTTACTGAGGGTAATTCCTAGGCATTCCAACCTTGTAACATGTTCTCTGCTTTTCTCACCTATGGTGCTCCATTGAAATCTACAGAGCACTGAATGTTTGGTTAGACAGGCAGTTTCACAGGAAGAAACAAAGGTGTAGGTAAAGATCTCCACTTCAGAAAATGCCAGTTACTTTGCAACCCTTTGTTAGAGCTGCTGTTGTCATTTTCAAAATCTGCTTCCATGCTTGTTTGCTTCCAAGTGTTATAATTCTACTTTAGATATATTTTGTCAGTACTTGAAAACTGAGGATTCTGCTCTTTACTGAGGTAAATTCTAGGCATTCCAACCTTGTAACATTCTCTGTTTTTTCTCACCTATGGTGCTCCATTGGAAATCTACAGAGCACTGAATGTTTGTTAGACTGGCAGTCCTCCATAGGAAGAAACCAAAGGTGGATAACAAACCTTGTTTAGCTACGGCTTGGGCTGTTCGGTAGACTGAAATGAAAGTTTGCAAATCATGAGTTTTCTTCAAAAATGAATCCACCTTTAGTGGAGGAGTGGACTAGTGGGTAGGGTGTTTGGACTTTGGTTTTGGGGAACTGAGAAACGGAGTCAATTCCCTCTTTAGACACAAACAGCTCTTTTTGACTCTGGGCAAGTAACACTATTTTCATGCTGATTTGCTTCCAGTGTATATAATTCTACTTAGATCTATTTTGTCTGTACTTGAAAATGAGGATTCTGCTCTTTACTGAGGTAAATCTAGGCATTCCAACCTTGTAACATTTCTCTGTTTTCTCACCTATGGTGCTCCATTGAAATCTACAGAGCACTGAATGTTGTAGACTGGCAGTTCAGAGGAAAGAAACAGAGATGGATACAAACCTTGAATAGCTACTGCTTGGCTGTTCTGTAGACTGAAATTAAGTTTCAAAATCATGAGATCTTCAAAAAGATCACACTTAGTGGAGGAGTGGACTAGTGGTTAGGGTGATGGACTGTAGTCTCTGGCGAACTGAGAAACTTTCAATTCCACTTAAACAAACAGCTCTTTTTGACTCTGGGCAAGTAACACTATTTCATGCTGGTTTGCTTCAAATTGTTATAATTCTTCTTTAGATATATTTTGTTCAGTACTTGAAAATGAGGATTCTGCTTTACTGAGGCAAATTCTTGGCTTTCCCAACCTTGTAACATTTCCTGGCTTTTCTCACCATGAAATCTACAGAGCATGAATGTTTGTTAGACTGGCAGTTTCATAGGAAGAAACAGAGAGGATACAAACCTTGTACATACTGCTTGGCTGTTCTGTAGACTGAAATGAAGTTTCAAATCATGAGTTCTTCAAAAAGTCACCACTTTAGTGGAGGAGTGGACTAGTGGTTAGGGTGATGGACTGTGGTTTTGGCAAACTGAGTTCAATTCCCACTTTAAACACAAACAGCTCTTTTGACTCTGGGCAAGAAACTATTTTCATGGGTTTGCTTCAAATTGTTATAATTCTACTTTAGATATATTTTGTCAGTACTTGAAAATGAGGATTCTGCTCTTTACTGAGGTAAATTTAGGCATTAACCTTGTAACATTCGCTGTTTTCTCACCTATGGTGCCCATGAAATTACAGAGCACTGAATGTTGGTTAGACAGGCAGTTTCACAGGAAGAAACAAAGGTGTATGTAAAGATCTCCACTTCAGAAAATGCCAGTTACTTTGCAAACCTTTGTTAGAGCTGCTGTTGTAAATCAAAATCTGCTTTCATGCTGGTTTGCTTCAAGTGTTATAATTCTACTTTAGAGATATTTTGTTCAGTACTTGAAAGAGGATTCTGCTCTTACTGAGGTAAATTCTAGGAATTCCTACCTTGTAACATTTCCTGCTTTTCTCACCGATGGTGCTCCATTGAAATCTACAGAGAACTGAATGTTGGTTAGACAGGCAGTTTCACAGGAAGAAACAAGGTGTATGTAAAGATCTCCACTTCAGAAATGCCAGTTACTTTTGCAAACTCTTTGTTAGCTGCTGTTGTAAATCAAAATCTGCTTTCATGCTGGTTTGCTTCCATGTTTTATAATTCTACTTTAGATATATTTGTGTTCAGTAACTTGAAAATGAGTATTCTGCTCTTTACTGAGGTAAATTCTAGGCATTCAACCTGTAACATTTCTCTGCTTTTCTCACCGATGGTGCTCCATTGAAATCTACAGATCACTGAATGTTTGTTAGACTGCAGTTTCTAGGAAGAAACAGAGATGGATACAAACCTTGTATAGCTACTGCTTGGCTGTTCTGTAGACTGAAATTAAGTTTCAAATCATGAGATCTTCAAAAAGATCACCACTTTAGTGGAGGAGTGGACTAGTGGTTAGGGTGATGGACTGTAGTCTTGGCGAACTGAGAAACTTTCAATTCCCACTTTAAACACAAACAGCTCTTTTGACTCTGGGCAGTAACACTATTTTCAGGCTGGTTTGCGTTCAAATTGTTATAATTCTACTTTAGGTATATTTTGTTCAGCACTGAAAAGGAGGATTCTACTCTTTACTGAGGTAATTCTAGCATTCCAACCTTGTAACATTTCTCTCTGGCTTTTCCTCACCTATGGTGCTCCATTGAAATCTACAGAGCACTGAATGTTGGTTAGACAGGCAGTTTCACAGGAAGAAAAAAGGTGTATGTAAAGATCTCACTTCAGAAAATGCCGTTACTTTGCAAACCCTTTGTTAGAGCTGCTGTTGTAATTTCAAAATCTGCTTTCAATGCTTGTTTGCTTCCAAGTGTTATATTCCTACTTTAGATATATTTGGGTTCAATACTTGAAAATGAGGATTCTGCTCTTTACTGAGGTAATTCCTAGGCATTCCAACCTTGTAACATTTCTCTGTTTTTTCTCACCTATGGTGCTCCATTGAAATCTACAGAGAACTGAATGTTTGTTAGACTGGCAGTTTTCATAGGAGAAACAGAGATGGATACAAACCTTGTTTTAGCTAACTGCTTGGCTGTTCTGTAGACTGAAATGAAGTTTCAAATCATGAGTTTCTTCGAAAAGATCACCACTTTAGTGGAGGAGTGGACTAGTGGTTAGGGTGATGGACTGTAGTCCTGGCGACTGAGAAACTTTCAATTCCCACTTTAAACACAAACAGCTGCTTTTGGACTCTGGGCAAGTAACACTAATTTTCATGCTGATTTGCTTCAAATTGTTATAATTCTACTTTAGATATATTTTGTTCAGTACTTGAACATGAGGATTCTGCTCTTTTCTGAGGTAAATTCTAGGCAGTTCCAACCTTGTAACATTTCTCTGCTTTTCTCACCGATGGTGCTCCATTGAAATCTACAGGGGAACTGAATGTTGGTTAGACAGGCAGTTTTCACAGGGAAGAAACAGTGGTGTATGTAAAGATCTCCACTTCAGAAAATGCCAGTTACTTTGCAAAACCCTTTGTTAGAGCTGCTGTTGTAATTTCAAAATCTGCTTTCATGCTTGTTTGCTTCCAAGTGTTATAATTCTACTTTAGATATATTTTGTTTAGTACTTGAAAAATGAGGATTCTGCTCTTTACTGAGGCAAATTCTTGGCTTTCCCAACTTGTAACATTTCCCTGCTTTCCTCACCATTGAAATCTACAGACACTGAATGTTTGTTAGACTTGCAGTTTCATAGGAAGAAACAGAGGTGGATGTAGAGATCTCCACTTCAGAAAATGCCAGTTACTTTGCAAACCCTTAGTTAGAGCTCCTGTTATAATTTCAATATCTGCTTTCATGCTTGTTCGCTTCCAAGTGTTATAATTCTACATATGGTATAATATACTTGAGGATTACTGCTCTTATTGAGGTAAATTCTAGGCGTTTCCAACCTTGTAACGTTCCTCTGCTTATCTCACCTATGGTGCTCCATTCAATCTATAGAGCACTGACGTTTGATAGACTCGCAGTTTCATAGGAAGAAACAAAGGTTGATACAAAACCTTGTTTATCTACTCCTTGGCTGTTCTGTAGACTGAAATGACTTTTGAATATGAGTTCTTCAAAAGAATCTCAACTTTAGTGGTTAGGGTGCTGGACTTGGTCTTGAGAAACTGAGTTCAATTCCCACTTTAGACACAGGTAGCTCCTTTTGACTCTGTCAAGTAACACTACTTTCAATGCTGGTTTGCTTCCAATTGTAGAATTCTACTTTAGCTATATTTCTCAGTACTTGATAGGAGGATTCTGCTCTTCAATGAGGTAAGTTCTAGGCATTCCAACCTTGTAACATTTTATGCTTCTCTCACCAGTGGTGGCTGCCATTGAAATCTACAGTGCACTGAATGTTTGTTAGACAGTCAGTTTCATAGGAAGAACAAAGGTGGTTTGTAAAGATCCTCCACTTCAGAAAATGCCAGTTAATTTGCCAACCCTTAGTTAGAGCTCCTGTTTGTAATTTCAAATCTGCTTTCATGGCGTGTTTGCTTCCAATTGTTATAATTCTACTTTAGGTATATTTGTTCAGTACTTGAAAATGAGGATTCTGCGCTTTACTGAGGTAAATTCCTAGGCATTCCAACCTTGTACATCTCTCTTCTTATCTCACCTATGCTGCTCCATTGAAATCTTTAGAGCACTGAATGTTTGTGTAGACTTGCAGTTTTCATAGGAGAAAACAAAGGTGGATGTAGAGATCTCCACTTCAGAAAATGCCAGTTACTTTGCAACCCTTAGTTAGAGCTCCTGTTATAATTTCAATATCGCTTTCATGCTTGTTCGCTTCCAAGTGTTATAATTCTACATATGGTATAAAATATACTTGAGGATACTGCTCTTACTGATGTAAATTTCTAGGCGTTCCAACCTTGTAAACGTTTCTCTGCTTATCTCACCTATGGTGCTCGCCATTGAATCTGCAGAGCACTGATTTTTGTTAGACTGGCAGTTTCATAGGAAGAAACAAGGTGGATTGTAGAGATCTCCATCTTCAGAAAATGCCAGTTACTTTGCAAACCCTTAGTTAGAGCTCCTGTGTAATTTCAAAATCTGCTTTCATGCTCGTTTGCTTCCAAATGGTTATAATTGTACTTTAGGTATATTTTATTCAGCACTTGAAAATGAGGATTGTGCTCTTTACTGAGTTAAATTCTAGGCATTCCAACCTTGTAACGTTCCTCTGCTTAGCTCACCTATTGTGCTCCATTCAAATCTATAGAGCACTGAACGTTGATTAGACTCGCAGTTTCATAGGAAGAAACAAAGGTGGATACAAACCTTGTTTATCTACTCCTTGGCTGTTCTGTAGACTGAAATGACTTTTGAATAATGAGTTCTTCAACAGATCTCCACTTTAGTGGTTAGGGTGCTGGACTTTGGTCTTGAATAAACTGAGTTCAATTCCCACTTAGACACAGGTAGCTCCTTTTGACTCTGGTCAAGTAACACTACTTTCAATGCTGGTTGCTCTTCCAATTGTAATAATTCTACTTTAGCTATATTTTCTTCAGTACTTGAATATGAGGATTCTGCTCTCAATGAGGGTAAGTTCTAGGCATTCCAACCTTGTAACATTTTTTATGCTCTCTCACCAGTGGTGCTCCATGAAATCTACAGTGCACTGAATGTTTTTGTTAGACAGGGCAGTTTTCCTAGGAAGAAACAAAGGGTGGTTGTAAAGATCTCCACTTCAGAAAAATGCCAGTTACTTTGCAAACCCTTAGTTAGAGCTCCTGTTGTAATTTCAAAATCTGCTTTCATGCTTGTTTGCTTCCAATTGTTATAATTCTACTTTAGGTATAATTTGTTCAGTACATGAAAATGAGCATTCTGCTCTTTACAGATGTAAATTCTAGGCATTCCAACTCTGTAACATTTCTCTGCTTATTTCACCTAGGGTGCTCTATTTAAATCTACAGAGGAAGAAACAAAGCTACTCCTTGGGTGTTCTGTAGACTGAAATTAAGTTTCAAATCTTGAGTTCTTCAAAAAGATCTCCACTTTAGGTATATTTTGTTCAGTACTTGAAAATGAGGATTCTGCCTATGCATTGAGGTTCATTCTAGGCATTCCAACCTTGTAACATTTTTCTGCTTCTCTCCTCCAATGGTGCTCCATTGAAATCTACAGACCACTGAATGTTGTTAGACAGGCAGTTTCATAGGAAGAAACAAAGGTCGCCTTAGCCACAAATTCTGCAAATCCCTTGGGGCTAGACTTTAATAGTCTGGGGTGTCCAAATAATAATCCAGCATCATAGATCCACTTGTGTTCCAAAGCTTAGACACAGAGAACAAGATGGGATTTCCAAAATTTCCCCACCTCCACGCAGGTCCAAAACATCATGTGTCCCAGTGTTGCTCCAGTCTCTCCACATTTTGGGGCATTCACCCCATGAGGACATTCTCTTCTAGGAGCCACATGGATTCGCATTGCAAAACTTATACTGTACCTCCCAATGGCTCGCTGCCGCACTGACACGTCTAATAGACAAAACATGCGCTTTTAGTTGTGCTGCTGAAATATTAATATGAGTTCACTGCTCCATTTGTGTGCAAATCTAATATAGTCTGGCTCCTCTATCGTGTCTCTTATATGTCGTGGTGGAACGTGAGTGGAACTTCCTGCTGGGCCGTCAGAGAAAATGCTGATGACAGTTCCTCTTGTACATCCTCTGCCAACGGGTCCCATCCTAAGGATTCTGTGTAATGTTTCAGCTGCATGTAATAAAATTTGTCCTAGTCTGGAAGGGCCGAACTCAGTTTGTAAATCCACAAATGGTTTTAATCTTACCTTCCGGGTCCAATGCATGCTGCAGATATATCAGCCCCTTGCGCCTCCACTTTCGAAAATGTTGGGTACAACATCCCAGGTGCAAACTGCGCATCCCACAGATGGCCTGCAAAGGGTGTTATTTTTGCTGAAAACCTTATGCAGGCGGCACACCCAAGACCAGGGTCGCCTTTTGCCGCTGGCATTATCATTGAGTATTTCAGGATGTGCTGGAATAGAGTCCCCCACCTGCATGTAAATAACTTGTAAAGTGCAACTCCGGCATCATCTGGAGCTCCAGTTTGGTGGTTGGAGAAGTCTTCTGTCTCCCTAAACCAGTCCATGATGTGACGCATTCCACATGCCACCGTCAAATATCTCACACTTAATAGGCCCAGCCCACCATATTCCACTGGAGTTGTCAGCGTTGACATTGGGAGTCGGGCCTTTTTGCCCAGCCATAGGAATGATTGTAAAAGTCTACTTAACTTCTTCTCGTCCTTTTTTGTCAAATATAATGGTATTGTTTGGAACACATACAACCATTTTGGCACAATGCACATGTTATATAAGGCTATCCGTCCCAAAAGTGTAACCGGTAGTGCTTTCCACATTCAATCTTCTGCAGTCTCTTTCAACAGTCGTTTATATTTTCATTAGACACTGGTGGTTAGGTCTGCTGGGAGCCAAATTCCTAAGTATTGATTGGTCCCTTTAGTCCAGGTTAACTGTTGGGGGCCCCTGTGCTGTTTCAGGTCTGACTCTGTCACCGGAAGAACATAAGACTTGTATGATTTAACTTAAACCCTGAAAATCCTCCAAATCTCTCCACCCTTTCTAATACTCCTGTTAGGGAGTTGTTGGGATCTGTTATGGTCAGGAGTAGGTCGTCCGCATAAGCGAACACCTTCAAATGATGGTCTTCCACCCTCACCCCCTTCACCTCCTGCGCCCGAATGCATTACATATAGAAAAATTTGACCAATTTAAGTCTAAATATAAAAATCTAAATCTCTAGGCAGAGGCTGATGTTTTGAGGTAATGATCAAACGGAGCCCAATGCTTCTTAAAAGTAGCAATTGATGAAATTAAAAAGCTGAGATTCTTCATAGTTTCTAATAGTACAAAGATGACTTCCACCATTCACAAAAGTTCACATGCAAATTATTTTCCAATGAAATACTATAAGATGAGTGACTAGAGCCATCATTATATCAAAAATGTTTTGATATTGATCTTCAAGTGTAAGTTTAGGGGTTGAAGAATAAAGCATTATCACATCGTATGTCAAACCAACAGGCGAGCAGAAGGGAATTAATCAACACTAGTATAAAAAGGCCCGTTTCGGTAGGCAAATGAAACGGGCGCTAGCACGGTATTTCCCCTCCTCCCTCCCTCCCTGTTTCCAGACTCCTCCCCTCCCTCCCTCCCTCCCATCCTTCCTTCCTTTCTTTCCTTCTGAGTTCCAGACCCCCCCTCCCTCCCTCTCTTCCTTCCTTGCTTCTGAGTTGCAGACCCCCTCCCTCCCTACCAGTTCAAGGCCCCCTCACGCCCCTCCCACCGAGTTCCAGATTCCCCCTCCCTCCAATTTCAAACCCCCCCCCGCGTTACTGACCCCTTGAACCCCGTGCCGCGACCCCTGTCGCCCCCCCTTCCCGCAGAAGAACCCTCCCCCCTTCGCCGTTGCATACCTGTGCTGATGACAGCCACATTTCTCTTCTTCTGTGCGCCAGCGATTCATGTCCAGGTGGTGGATAGGTCCGTTATGCGTGTGAGCGATGCGATTCGACGTCATGACGATTGGGTGCTAGCAGGTAATCCCCCACACCTCCCTCCTCCTCTCCCTCCCATGGTGATTTGGGTGAGTATGAGTGCTCCGCCCTCGACGTCGTCATGTTGCAAACGCGAGGGCGGGGCACACCTCATGGGCAAAAGCGATGTACACAACTACAACTTCCGGCTTCATTAGAAACATTGGAGGTGGAGAGATATTCTTTGCCATGTGATTTTCAGTAGGTGGACACATGGAAACATTCAGGAGTAGATGCTTCAGGTGGCCAACAGGAGCAGAACAAGACCAACATTTTGGAGGAGATGTTGGTCTGGTTAGTCTAGACACTGATGGGGTGTGCACACCTTCCAGCAGGTGGTGACTGGGTATTTTCTCAGTCTCCAGCAGTAGGAGGTGAGCCTATTAGTCTCTCCTGGCAGTGGTGTAGCCAAGGGAGGGCCTGGGCCCATTCACTTTGGGCTCCAGGCCCACCCAGTAGCAGCACACCTATGATGTGGCTGGCAGAGGATCCCCAATTTACCAGCCAAAACATCCCAACAACTGTCCCTCCTGCATACCTTTTAAATAGCAGATCTTTGCCTGCAGTGAGCAGCAACTGATACATACTGCTCACGCCAGCCCCATAGCCTTCCCTCTGATGTATGCGGAAACAGGAAGTTGCATCAGAGAGAAGGTTGTGGGGCCAACATGTGCAGTGTTTATTAGTTGTTGCTCGCTGCCAGTGAAAATCTGCTATTTAAAAGGTATGCGGGGAGGGAGGATGTTTGAGAGACCATATGGCATGCGGGCAAGAGAGGGAGAGACCAAATCACTTGTGGGACAAGCAGAGGTCTTCTGCCCACCCATCTTGGGCCCAGGCCCACCCAAAATTGAGTGTCTGGCTACGCCCCTGTCTCCTGGGCCGGTCTGGAGGGACTAAAGTAAAGCTATATAGAGATATTGTTTCAGACAGGAAACCTTGCATCTAGTTCTGG
The DNA here is from genome assembly GCF_901765095.1 of Microcaecilia unicolor. NCBI lineage: Eukaryota > Metazoa > Chordata > Amphibia > Gymnophiona > Siphonopidae > Microcaecilia > Microcaecilia unicolor. Next base: position 94,765 of record NW_021963095.1, on the reverse strand, counting down.
GTGTGTCATGGTGTTGTCTGTGCTGCAATGTTTGGCTTTTCTAAATTTCGGGTCTCACTCAGCTGTCACCTAGCTCAGAAGGTCACAAAAGAAAAATATTTTTCCTAGGGAACGGTTTTAGGCTTAAAAGAAAATAATGTCCAGCTGTTCTGAATACACTTTTAGCACACAGTGTGAGTGTGAGTAAGAGTGTGAGTGTGAGTGTGAGTGTGAGTATGAGTGTGAGTATGAGTGTGAGTGTGAGTGTGAGTGTGAGTGTGAGTGTGAGTGTGAGTGTGAGTAAGAGTGTGAGTGTGAGTGTGAGTAAGAGTGTGAGTGTGAGTGTGAGTGTGAGTGTGAGTAAGAGTGTGAGTGTGAGTGTGAGTGTGAGTGTGAGTATGAGTGTGAGTGTGAGTGTGAGTGTGAGTGTGAGTAAGAGTGTGAGTGTGAGTGTGAGTGTGAGTAAGAGTGTGAGTGTGAGTGTGAGTGTGAGTGTGAGTGTGAGTGTGACACTAAGCGTATTCTATAAGCAGCGCCTAGATTTAGGCACAGTATATAGATTACGCTTAGTCGATACATAATGCCTAAAGCTATGTACATCCATTTACACCAATGAAAGCACGACGTAAATCCTGGCACTTGGATTTAGGCGCAGAGGGCCATATTCTATAACAAACCGCATGCATTCCAAATGCTCATTTCCCCACCCCATTTATGCTGCCCTCATTAAAATTTGGGTGCTGTGTTACAGAATACGCTTAGGGAGTTTCTGTGTGTAAATTCTAATTGTTGCCAATTAGTGCTCATTATTGCTTGTTAAGTGCTGTTAATAAACCTGATTGGCCTGTTAAGCCAATACGGTTGGGTTTTGGCACAGAATGCTAGGCGTGCTATATAGAATCCGGGGGCTTGTGCGTAACTTTGAACGTGAGCACGTACGCCTGCCAAAAGCTGATGTAAATGCTGGTGGAAACGGGTCTCCAGGATGAGCTGTACTAAAGCTGAGTAAAGCTGAGAAAGTTAAGTACTTTTAAAGAAAAATTACTAATTTATTATAACATTGGGAAATTGAAATTTAGAAAAAAATTGAATTTGAAAAAATATTTTAAAAGATTAATATGAGGATCAATGAGGATTGCGGTGATGCCCCTGGAAAAACTGCATGGCTCAGTCTAGCCAAACGGAAGCACACTTGCTGATCTGACGATCCCATAATAAGAAAATTGCCTGATTAGATTTCATATATTATATATTAATTGAGAATCTAGTAATGTGAAGCTGAGCATATTGAATATCTGTCTGAGGCACCCAATTAATGGCAGTTAGGCACAAATATGACATATTATATGATCGAGACTAAAACCTTGGCAATGCCCCTGACCTACCCATGCCCCTCCCTGTGGCCATGCCACTTTGGAGTTGCAGGCTATGAAATTTAGGCATACGTTAGGTCACAGAGCAGATTTATATGTAATTCCTAATGCCAATTAAGTGCCTGTTAACACCAGTTATTAGCACCTGGTTAGCTAATTAGTTTGCACATGGATCTGGGGTCTTTCTTTCCATTGGGCTGTTGGGATAGTTTCATGCCCTCCAATCACTTTCACATGGACAATACAGCAAAAGGTTACACTGCTGATTTGGTCCACTAGTTTGCCCATCCAGTTCCTGACCAGGGTTGCACCTGCTTAGCTTCCTGCTTTTGCCATGTGACATACACCTTCACCATGTGGGTGGCCTTGCATAGGGTGGGCATAACTTGCCATTTATCTAATCTGAGATAGATACCTCCACCAGGCATTTGCCTCCAGGGAGGGGGGAGAGAGAGAAAGAGACTGACCCCATTCATATATTATATTATCCAGTTGGGTTGGGGTCTTTCTCTCCATTGGGCTGTTGAGATAGTTTCTTTTCATGCCCTCCAATCACTTTCAGATGGACAATACAGCAAAAGGTTACACCACTGATTTTGGTCCCCTAGTTTGCCCATCTGGTTCCTGACCAGGGTTGCACCTGCTTAGCTTCCTGCTTTGCCATGTGACATACACCTTCACCACGTGGGTGGCCCCACATAGGGAGGGCATAACTTGCCATTTATCTAATCTGGGATACACACCTCCACCAGGCATTTGCCTCCAGAAAGGGGGGAGAGAAAGAAAGACTGACCCCATTCATATATTATATATTATCCAGTTGGTTGGGGTCTTTCTCTCCATTGGGCTGTTGAGATAGTTTCTTTTCATGCCCTCCAATAGTGACATGGACAATACAGCAAAAGGTTACACCACTGATTTTGGTCCCCTGCTTTGCCCATCCAGTACCTGACCAGGGTTGCACCTGCCTTAGCTTCCTGCTTTTGCCATGTGGCATACACCTTCACCATGTGGGTGGCCCCACTAGGGAGGGCATAACTTGCCATTTATCTAATCTGAGATAGATACCTCCACCAGGCATTTGCCTCCAGAGAGGGGGGAGAGAGAGAAAGAGACTGACCCCATTCATATATTATATATTATCCAATGGGTTGGGGTCTTTCTCTCCATTGGGCTGTTGAGATAGTTTCATGCCCTCCAATCACTTTCACATGGACAATACAGCAAAAGGTTACATTGCTGATTTTGGTCCCCTAATTTGCTCATCTGGTTCCTGACCAGGGTTGCACACTGCTTAGCTTCCTGCTTTTGCCATATGACATACACCTTCACCACGTGGCTGGCCCCATAGGGCGGGCATAACTTGCCATTTATCTATCTGGGATACACACCTCCATCAGGCATTTGCCTCCAGAAAGGGGGGAGAGAGAGAAAGAGACTGACCCCATTCATATATTTATATATCCAGTTGGGTTGGGGTCTTTCTTTCCATTGGGCTGTTGAGATAGTTTTCTTTTCATGCCCTCCAATCACTTCACATGGACAATACAGCAAAAGTTTACACCACTGATTTGGTCCCCTACTTTGCCCATCCACTTCCTGACCAGGGTTGCACCTGCTTAGCTTCCTGCTTTTGCATGTGACATACACCTTCACCATGTGGGTGGCCCCCACATTGGTGGGCATAACTTGCCATTTATCTAATCTGGGATACACACCTCACAGGCATTGGCCTCCAGAGAGGGGGAGAGAGAGAAAGAGTCTGACCCCTTTCAATATATTATATATTATATATTATCAATTGGGTTGGGTCTTTCTCTCCATTGGGCTGTTGAAATAGTTTCATGCCCTCCAACCACTTCACATGGACAATACAGCAAAAGGTTACACTGCTGATTTTGGTCCCCTAGTTTGCCCATCTGGTTCCTGACCAGGGTTGCACCTGCTTAGCTTCCTGCTTTTGGCCATGTGACATACACCTTCACCCACGTGGGTGCCCCACATAGGGAGGGCATAACTTGCCATTTATCTAATCTGGGATACACATCTCCACCAGGCATTTGCCTCCAGAAGGGGGGGAGAGAGAGAAAGAGACTGACCCCGTTCATATATTATGTACTATATATTATATATTATCCAATTGGGTTGGGGTCTTTCTCTCCATTGGGCTGTTGAGATAGTTTCATGCCCTCCAATCACTTTCACATGGACAATAACAGCAAAAGGTTACACTGCTGATTTTGGTCCCCTATTTGCCCATCTGGTTCCTGCTGGAATCTGCTTTCATGCTTGTTTGCTTCCAAGTGTTATAATTCTACTTTAGATATATTTTTGTTCAGTACTTGAAAATGAGGATTCAGCTCTTTACTGAGGCAAATTCTAGGCATTCCAACCTTGTAACATTTCTCTGATTTTCCTCACCTATGGTGCTGCATTGAAATCTACAGAGCACTGAATGTTTTGTTAGACTGGCAGTTTCATAGGAAGAAACAGAGATGGATACAAACCTTGTTTAGAGCTACTGCTTGGGCTGTTCTGTAGACTGAAATGAAGTTTCAAAATCATGAGTTCTTCAAAAAGATCACCACTTTAGTGGAGGAGTGGACTAGTGGTTAGGGTGATGGACTGTGGTTTTGGCAAACTGAGTTCAATTCCCACTTTAAACACAAACAGCTCTTTTTGACTCTGGGCAAGTAACACTATTTTCATGCTGATTTGCTTCAAATTGTTATAATTCTACTTTAGATATATTTTGTTCAGTACTTGAAAATGAGGATTCTGCTCTTTTCTGAGGTAAATTCTAGGCATTCCAACCTTGTAAAATTTCTCTGCTTTCTCACCGATGGTGGCTCCATTGAAATCTACAGAGAACTGAATGGTTGGTTAGACAGGCAGTTTTACAGGAAGAAACAGTGGTGTATGTAAAGATCTCCACTTCAGAAAAATGCCCAGTTACTTTGCAAACCCTTTGTTAGAGATCTGCTTTCATGCTTGTTTGCTTTCCAAGTGGTTATAATTCTACTTTAGATATATTTTGTTCAGTACTTGAAAAATGAGGATTCTGCTCTTACTGAGGCAAATTCTTGGCTTTCCAACCTTGTAACATTTCCCCTGCTTTTCTCACCATTGAAATCTACAGAGCACTGAATGTTTGTTAGACTGGCAGTTTCATAGGAAGAAACAGAGATGGATACAAACCTTGTACAAGCTACTGCTTGGCTGTTCTGTAGACTGAAATAAGTTTCAAATCATGAGATCTTCAAAAAGATCACCACTTTAGTGGAGGAGTGGACTAGTGGTTAGGGTGATGGACTGTGGTCTTGGCGAACTGAGAAACTTTCAATTCCCACTTTAAACACAAACAGCATCTTTTTGACTCTGGGCAAGTAACACTATTTTCATGCTGGTTTGCTTCAAATTGTTATAATTCTTCTTTAGATATATTTTGTTCAGTACTTGAAAATGAGGATTCTGCTCTTTACTGAGGCAAATTCTTGGCTTTCCAACCTTGTAACATTTCCCTGCTTTTCTCACCATTGAAATCTACAGAGCACTGAATGTTTGTTAGACTGGCAGTTTCATAGGAAGAAACAGAGATGGATACAAACCTTGTATAGCTACTGCTTGGCTGTTCTGTAGACTGAAATTAAGTTTCAAATCATGAGATCTTCAAAAGATCACCACTTTAGTGGAGGAGTGGACTAGTGGTTAGGGTGATGGACTGTGGTCTTGGCGAACTGAGAAACTTTCAATTCCCACTTTAAACACAAACAGCTCTTTTTGACTCTGGGCAAGTAACACTATTTTCATGCTGGTTTGCCTTCAAAATTGTTATAATTCTACTTTAGATATATTTTGTTCAGTACTTGAAAATGAGGATTCTGCTCTTTACTGAGGTAAATTCTAGGCATTCCAACCTTGTAACATTTCTCTGCTTTTCTCACCTATGGTGCTCCATTGAAATCTACAGAGCACTGAATGTTGGTTAGACAGGCAGTTTCACAGGAAGAAACAAAGGTGTATGTAAAGATCTCCACTTCAGAAAATGCCAGTTACTTGCAAACCCTTTGTTAGAGCTGCTGTTGTCATTTCAAAATCTGCTTCCATGCTTGTTTGCTTCCAAGTGTTATAATTCTACTTTAGATATATTTTGTTCAGTACTTGAAAATGAGGATTCTGCTCTTTACTGAGGTAAATTCTAGGCATTCCAACCTTGTAACATTTCTCTGTTTTTCTCACCTATGGTGCTCCATTGAAATCTACAGAGCACTGAATGTTTGTTAGACTGGCAGTCTCATAGGAAGAAACAAAGGTGGATACAAACCTTGTTTAGCTACTGCTTGGCTGTTCTGTAGACTGAAATGAAGTTTCAAATCATGAGTTCTTCAAAATGATCACCACTTTAGTGGAGGAGTGGACTAGTGGTTAGGGTGTTGGACTTTGGTTTTGGGGAACTGAGAAACTGAGTTCAATTCCCTCTTTAGACACAAACAGCTCTTTTTGACTCTGGGCAAGTAACACTATTTTCATGCTGATTTGCTTCCAAGTGTTATAATTCTACTTTAGATATATTTTGTTCAGTACTTGAAAATGAGGATTCTGCTCTTTACTGAGGTAAATTCTAGGCATTCCAACCTTGTAACATTTCTCTGTTTTTCTCACCTATGGTGCTCCATTGAAATCTACAGATCACTGAATGTTTGTTAGACTGGCAGTTTCATAGGAAGAAACAGAGATGGATACAAACCTTGAATAGCTACTGCTTGGCTGTTCTGTAGACTGAAATTAAGTTTCAAATCATGAGATCTTCAAAAAGATCACCACTTTAGTGGAGGAGTGGACTAGTGGTTAGGGTGATGGACTGTAGTCTTGGCGAACTGAGAAACTTTCAATTCCCACTTTAAACACAAACAGCTCTTTTTGACTCTGGGCAAGTAACACTATTTTCATGCTGGTTTGCTTCAAATTGTTATAATTCTTCTTTAGATATTTTGTTCAGTACTGAAAATGAGGATTCTGCTCTTTACTGAGGCAAATTCTTGGCTTTCCAACCTTGTAACATTTCCCTGCTTTTCTCACCATTGAAATCTACAGAGCACTGAATGTTTGTTAGACTGGCAGTTTCATAGGAAGAAACAGAGATGGATACAAACCTTGTACAGCTACTGCTTGGCTGTTCTGTAGACTGAAATGAAGTTTCAAATCATGAGTTCTTCAAAAAGATCACCACTTTAGTGGAGGAGTGGACTAGTGGTTAGGGTGATGGACTGTGGTTTTGGCAAACTGAGTTCAATTCCCACTTTAAACACAAACAGCTCTTTTTGACTCTGGGCAAGTAACACTATTTTCATGCTGGTTTGCTTCAAATTGTTATAATTCTACTTTAGATATATTTTGTTCAGTACTTGAAAATGAGGATTCTGCTCTTTACTGAGGTAAATTCTAGGCATTCCAACCTTGTAACATTTCTCTGCTTTTCTCACCTATGGTGCTCCATTGAAATCTACAGAGCACTGAATGTTGGTTAGACAGGCAGTTTCACAGGAAGAAACAAAGGTGTATGTAAAGATCTCCACTTCAGAAAATGCCAGTTACTTTGCAAACCCTTTGTTAGAGCTGCTGTTGTAAATTCAAAATCTGCTTTCATGCTGGTTTGCTTCCAAGTGTTATAATTCTACTTTAGATATATTTTGTTCAGTACTTGAAAATGAGGATTCTGCTCTTTACTGAGGTAAATTCTAGGAATTCCTACCTTGTAACATTTCTCTGCTTTTCTCACCGATGGTGCTCCATTGAAATCTACAGAGAACTGAATGTTGGTTAGACAGGCAGTTTCACAGGAAGAAACAAAGGTGTATGTAAAGATCTCCACTTCAGAAATGCCAGTTACTTTGCAAACTCTTTGTTAGAGCTGCTGTTGTAAATTCAAAATCTGCTTCATGCTGGTTTGCTTCCATGTTTTATAATTCTACTTTAGATATATTTTGTTCAGTACTTGAAAATGAGGATTCTGCTCTTTACTGAGGTAAATTCTAGGCATTCCAACCTTGTAACATTTCTCTGCTTTTCTCACCGATGGTGCTCCATTGAAATCTACAGATCACTGAATGTTTGTAGACTGGCAGTTTCATAGGAAGAAACAGAGATGGATACAAACCTTGTATAGCTACTGCTTGGCTGTTCTGTAGACTGAAATTAAGTTTCAAATCATGAGATCTTCAAAAAGATCACCACTTTAGTGGAGGAGTGGACTAGTGGTTAGGGTGATGGACTGTAGTCTTGGCGAACTGAGAAACTTTCAATTCCCACTTTAAACACAAACAGCTCTTTTTGACTCTGGGCAAGTAACACTATTTTCATGCTGGTTTGCTTCAAATTGTTATAATTCTACTTTAGGTATATTTTGTTCAGCACTTGAAAAGGAGGATTCTACTCTTTACTGAGGTAAATTCTAGGCATTCCAACCTTGTAACATTTCTCTGCTTTTCTCACCTATGGTGCTCCATTGAAATCTACAGAGCACTGAATGTTGGTTAGACAGGCAGTTTCACAGGAAGAAACAAAGGTGTATGTAAAGATCTCCACTTCAGAAAATGCCAGTTACTTTGCAAACCCTTTGTTAGAGCTGCTGTTGTAATTTCAAAATCTGCTTTCATGCTGGTTTGCTTCAAATTGTTATAATTCTACTTTAGATATATTTTGTTCAATACTTGAAAATGAGGATTCTGCTCTTTACTGAGGTAAATTCTAGGCATTCCAACCTTGTAACATTTCTCTGTTTTTCTCACCTATGGTGCTCCATTGAAATCTACAGAGCACTGAATGTTTGTTAGACTGGCAGTTTCATAGGAAGAAACAGAGATGGATACAAACCTTGTTTAGCTACTGCTTGGCTGTTCTGTAGACTGAATGAAGTTTCAAATCATGAGTTCTTCGAAAAGATCACCACTTTAGTGGAGGAGTGGACTAGTGGTTAGGGTGATGGACTGTGGTCTTGGCGAACTGAGAAACTTTCAATTCCCACTTTAAACACAAACAGCTCTTTTTGACTCTGGGCAAGTAACACTATTTTCATGCTGATTTGCTTCAAATTGTTATAATTCTACTTTAGATATATTTTGTTCAGTACTTGAAAATGAGGATTCTGCTCTTTTCTGAGGTAAATTCTAGGCATTCCAACCTTGTAACATTTCTCTGCTTTTCTCACCGATGGTGCTCCATTGAAATCTACAGAGAACTGAATGTTGGTTAGACAGTCAGTTTCACAGGAAGAAACAGTGGTGTATGTAAAGATCTCCACTTCAGAAAATGCCAGTTACTTTGCAAACCCTTTGTTAGAGCTGCTGTTGTAATTTCAAAATCTGCTTTCATGCTTGTTTGCTTCCAAGTGTTATAATTCTACTTTAGATATATTTTGTTTAGTACTTGAAAAATGAGGATTCTGCTCTTTACTGAGGCAAATTCTTGGCTTTCCAACCTTGTAACATTTCCCTGCTTTTCTCACCATTGAAATCTACAGACCACTGAATGTTTGTTAGACTTGCAGTTTCATAGGAAGAAACAGAGGTGGATGTAGAGATCTCCACTTCAGAAAATGCCAGTTACTTTGCAAACCCTTAGTTAGAGCTCCTGTTATAATTTCAATATCTGCTTTCATGCTTGTTCGCTTCCAAGTGTTATAATTCTACATATGGTATAAATACTTGAGGATACTGCTCTTATTGAGGTAAATTCTAGGCATTCCAACCTTGTAACGTTCCTCTGCTTATCTCACCTATGGTGCTCCATTCAAATCTATAGAGCACTGAACATTTGATAGACTCGCAGTTTCATAGGAAGAAACAAAGGTGGATACAAACCTTGTTTATCTACTCCTTGGCTGTTCTGTAGACTGAAATGACTTTTGAATAATGAGTTCTTCAAAAAGATCTCCACTTTAGTGGTTAGGGTGCTGGACTTTGGTCTTGAGAAACTGAGTTCAATTCCCACTTTAGACACAGGTAGCTCCTTTTGACTCTGGTCAAGTAACACTACTTTCATGCTGGTTTGCTTCCAATTGTAATAATTCTACTTTAGCTATATTTTCTTCAGTACTTGAATATGAGGATTCTGCTCTTCAATGAGGTAAGTTCTAGGCATTCCAACCTTGTAACATTTTTATGCTTCTCTCACCAGTGGTGCTCCATTGAAATCTACAGTGCACTGAATGTTTGTTAGACAGGCAGTTTCATAGGAAGAAACAAAGGTGGTTGTGAAGATCTCCACTTCAGAAAATGCCAGTTAATTTGCAAACCCTTAGTTAGAGCTCCTGTTGTAATTTCAAAATCTGCTTTCATGCTTGTTTGCTTCCAATTGTTATAATTCTACTTTAGGTATATTTTGTTCAGTACTTGAAAATGAGGATTCTGCTCTTTACTGAGGTAAATTCTAGGCATTCCAACCTTGTAACATCTCTCTTCTTATCTCACCTATGCTGCTCCATTGAAATCTTTAGAGCACTGAATGTTTGTTAGACTTGCAGTTTCATAGGAAGAAACAAAGGTGGATGTAGAGATCTCCACTTCAGAAAATGCCAGTTACTTTGCAAACCCTTAGTTAGAGCTCCTGTTATAATTTCAATATCTGCTTTCATGCTTGTTCGCTTCCAAGTGTTATAATTCTACATATGGTATAAATATACTTGAGGATACTGCTCTTACTGAGGTAAATTCTAGGCGTTCCAACCTTGTAACGTTTCTCTGCTTATCTCACCTATGGTGCTCCATTGAAATCTACAGAGCACTGAATTTTTGTTAGACTGGCAGTTTCATATGAAGAAACAAAGGTGGATGTAGAGATCTCCTCTTCAGAAAATGCCAGTTACTTTGCAAACCCTTAGTTAGAGCTCCTGTTGTAATTTCAAAATCTGCTTTCATGCTCGTTTGCTTCCAAATGTTATAATTGTACTTTAGGTATATTTTATTCAGCACTTGAAAATGAGGATTGTGCTCTTTACTGAGGTAAATTCTAGGCATTCCAACCTTGTAACGTTCCTCTGCTTATCTCACCTATGGTGCTCCATTCAAATCTATAGAGCACTGAACGTTTGATAGACTCGCAGTTTCATAGGAAGAAACAAAGGTGGATACAAACCTTGTTTATCTACTCCTTGGCTGTTCTGTAGACTGAAATGACTTTTGAATAATGAGTTCTTCAAAAAGATCTCCACTTTAGTGGTTAGGGTGCTGGACTTTGGTCTTGAGAAACTGAGTTCAATTCCCACTTTAGACACAGGTAGCTCCTTTTGACTCTGGTCAAGTAACACTACTTTCATGCTGGTTTGCTTCCAATTGTAATAATTCTACTTTAGCTATATTTTCTTCAGTACTTGAATATGAGGATTCTGCTCTTCAATGAGGTAAGTTCTAGGCATTCCAACCTTGTAACATTTTTATGCTTCTCTCACCAGTGGTGCTCCATTGAAATCTACAGTGCACTGAATGTTTGTTAGACAGGCAGTTTCATAGGAAGAAACAAGGTGGATGTAAAGATCTCCACTTCAGAAAATGCCAGTTACTTTGCAAACCCTTAGTTAGAGCTCCTGTTGTAATTTCAAAATCTGCTTTCATGCTTGTTTGCTTCCAATTGTTATAATTCTACTTTAGGTATAATTTGTTCAGTACATGAAAATGAGCATTCTGCTCTTTACAGATGTAAATTCTAGGCATTCCAACTCTGTAACATTTCTCTGCTTATTTCACCTAGGGTGCTCTATTTAAATCTACAGAGGAAGAAACAAAGCTACTCCTTGGGTGTTCTGTAGACTGAAATTAAGTTTCAAATCTTGAGTTCTTCAAAAAGATCTCCACTTTAGGTATATTTTGTTCAGTACTTGAAAATGAGGATTCTGCTATGCATTGAGGTTCATTCTAGGCATTCCAACCTTGTAACATTTTTCTGCTTCTCTCTCCAATGGTGCTCCATTGAAATCTACAGACCACTGAATGTTTGTTAGACAGGCAGTTTCATAGGACGAAACAAAGGTCGCCTTAGCCACAAATTCTGCAAATCCCTTGGGGCTAGACTTTAATAGTCTGGGGTGTCCAAATAATAATCCAGCATCATAGATCCACTTTGTGTTCCAAAGCTTAGACACAGAGACAAGATGGATTTCCAAAATTTCCCCACCTCCACGCAGGTCCAAAACATGTGTCCCAGTGTTGCTCCAGTCTCTCCACATTTTGGGCATTCACCCCATGAGGACATTCTCTTCTAGGAGCCACATGGATTCGCATTGCAAACTTATACTGTACCTCCCAATGGCTCGCTGCCGCACTGACACGTCTAATAGACAAAACATGCGCTTTTAGTTGTGCGGCTGAAATATTAATATGAAGTTCACTGCTCCATTGTGTTGCAAATCTAATATAGTCTGGCTCCTCTATCGTGTCTCTTATATGTCTGTGGTGGAACGTGAGTGGAACTTCCTGCTGGGCCGTCAGAGAAAATGCTGATGACAGTTCCTCTTGTACATCCTCTGCCAACGGGTCCCATCCTAAGGAGTCTGTGTAATGTTTCAGCTGCATGTAATAAAATGTGTCCTAGTCTGGAAGGCCGAACTCAGTTTGTAATCCACAAATGGTTTAATCTTACCTTCCGGGTCCAATGCATGCTGCAGATATATCAGCCCCTTGCGCCTCCACTTTCGAAATGTTGGGTACAACATCCCAGGTGCAAACTGCGCATTCCCACAGATGGCCTGCAAAGGTGTTATTTTTGCTGAAAACTTATGCAGGCGGCACACCCAAGACCAGGTCGCCTTTGCCGCTGGCATTATCATTGAGTATTTCAGGATGTCTGGAATGAGTCCCCCACCTGCATGTAAATAACTTGTAAAGTGCAACTCCGGCATCATCTGGAGCTCCAGTTTGGTGTTGGAGAAGTCTTCTGTCTCCCTAAACCAGTCATTGATGTGACGCATTCCACATGCCACCGTCAAATATCTCACACTTAATAGGCCCAGCCCACCATATTCCACTGGAGTTGTCAGCGTTGACATTGGGAGTCGGGCCTTTTTGCCCAGCCATAGGAATGATTGTAAAAGTCTACTTAACTTCTTCTCGTCCTTTTTTGTCAAATATAATGGTATTGTTTGGAACACATACAACCATTTTGGCACAATGCACATGTTATATAAGGCTATCCGTCCCAAAAGTGTAACCGGTAGTGCTTTCCACATATTCAATCTTTCTGCAGTCTCTTTCAACAGTCGTTTAATATTTTCATTATACATGGTGGTTAGGTCTGCTGGGAGCCAAATTCCTAAGTATTTGATTGGTCCTTTAGTCCAGGTTAACTGTTGGGGGCCCCTGTGCTGTTTCAGGTCTGACTCTGTCACCGGAAGAACATAAGACTTGGTATGATTTAACTTAAACCCTGAAAATCCTCCAAATCTCTCCACCCTTTCTAATACTCCTGTTAGGGAGTTGTTGGGATCTGTTATGGTCAGGAGTAGGTCGTCCGCATAAGCGAACACCTTCAAATGATGGTCTTCCACCCTCACCCCCTTCACCTCCTGCGCCCGAATGCATTACATATAGAAAAATGTGACAATTTAAGTCTAAATATAAAAATCTAATCTCTAGGAGAGGCTGATGTTTTGATTGTAATGATCAAACGGAGCCCAATGCTTCTTAAAAGTAGGCAATTGATGAAATTAAAAAGCTGCAGATTCTCATAGTTTCTAATAGTACAAAGATGACTCCACCATTCACAAAAGTTCACATGCAAATTATTTTTCCAATGAAATACTATAAGATGAGTGACTAGAGCCATCATTATATCAAAAATGTTTTGATATTGATCTTCAAGTGTAAGTTTAGGGGTTGAAGAATAAAGCATTATCACATCGTATGTCAAACCAACAGGCGAGCAGAAGGGAATTAATCAACACTAGTATAAAAGGCCCGTTTCGGTAGGCAATGAAACGGGCGCTAGCACGGTATTTCCCCCTCCTCCCTCCCTCCCTGTTTCCAGACTCCTCCCCTCCCTCCCTCCCTCCCATCCTTCCTTCCTTTCTTTCCTTCTGAGTTCCAGACCCCCCTCCCTCCCTCTCTTCCTTCCTTGCTTCTGAGTTGCAGACCCCCTCCCTCCCTACCAGTTCAAGGCCCCCTCACGCCCCTCCCACCGAGTTCCAGATTCCCCCTCCCTCCAATTTCAAACCCCCCCGGCGTTACTGACCCCTTGACCCCCGTGCCGCGACCCTGTCGCCCCCCTTCCCACAGAAAACCCTCCCCCTTCGCCGTTGCATACCTGTGCTGATGACAGCCACATTTCTCTTCTTCTGTGCGCCAGCGATTCATGTCCAGGTGGTGGATAGGTCCGTTATGCGTGTGAGCGATGCGATTCGACGTCATGACGATTGGGTGCTAGCAAGGTAATCCCCCACCCTCCCTCCTCCTCTCCCTCCCATGGTGATTTGGTGAGTATGAGTGCTCCGCCCTCGACGTCGTCATGTTGCAAACGCGAGGGCGGGCACACACTCATGGGCAAAAGCGATGTACACAACTACAACTTCCGGCTTCATTAGAACATTGGAGGTGGAGAGATATTCTTTGCCATGTTAATTTTCAGTAGGTGGACACATGGAAACATTCAAGGAGTAGATGCTTCAGGTGGCCAACAGGAGCAGAACAAGACCAACATTTTGGAGGAGATGTTGGTCTGGTTAGTCTAGACACTGATGGGTTGTGCACACCTTCCAGCAGGTGGTGACTGGGTATTTTCTCAGTCTCCAGCAGGTAGGAGGTGAGCCTATTAGTCTCTCCTGGCAGTGGTGTAGCCAAGGGAGGGCCTGGGCCCATTCACTTTGGGCTCAGGCCCACCCAGTAGCAGCACACCTATGATGTGGCTGGCAGAGGATCCCCAATTTACCAGCCAAAACATCCCAACAACTGTCCCTCCTGCATACCTTTTAAATAGCAGATCTTTGCCTGCAGTGAGCAGCAACTGATACATACTGCTCACGCCAGCCCCATAGCCTTCCCTCTGATGTATGCGGAAACAGGAAGTTGCATCAGAGAGAAGGTTGTGGGGCCAACATGTGCAGTGTTTATTAGTTGTTGCTCGCTGCCAGTGAAAATCTGCTATTTAAAAGGTATGCGGGGAGGGAGGATGTTTGAGAGACCATATGGCATGCGGGCAAGAGAGGGAGAGACCAAATCACTTGTGGGACAAGGCAGAGGTCTTCTGCCCACCCATCTTGGGCCCAGGCCCACCCAAAATTGAGTGTCTGGCTACGCCCCTGTCTCCTGGGCCGGTCTGGAGGGACTAAAGTAAAGCTATATAGAGATATTGTTTCAGACAGGAAACCTTGCATCTAGTTCTGGGTGTGTCATGGTGTTGTCTGTGCTGCAATGTTTGGCTTTTCTAAATTTCGGGTCTCACTCAGCTGTCACCTAGCTCAGAAGGTCACAAAAGAAAAATATTTTTCCTAGGGAACGGTTTTAGGCTTAAAAGAAAATAATGTCCAGCTGTTCTGAATACACTTTTAGCACACAGTGTGAGTGTGAGTAAGAGTGTGAGTGTGAGTGTGAGTGTGAGTGTGAGTAAGAGTGTGAGTGTGAGTGTGAGTGTGAGTGTGAGTGTGAGTGTGAGTGTGAGTAAGAGTGTGAGTGTGAGTAAGAGTGTGAGTGTGAGTGTGAGTGTGAGTGTGAGTGTGAGTGTGACACTAAGCGTATTCTATAAGCAGCGCCTAGATTTAGGCACAGTATATAGATTACGCTTAGTCGATATCATAATGCCTAAAGCTATGTACATCCATTTACACCAATGAAAGCACGACGTAAATCCTGGCACTTGGATTTAGGCGCAGAGGGCCATATTCTATAACAAACCGCATGCATTCCAAATGCTCATTTCCCCACCCCATTTATGCTGCACTCATTAAAATTTGGGTGCTGTGTTACAGAATACGCTTAGGGAGTTCTGTGTGTAAATTCTAATTGTTGCCAATTAGTGCTCATTATTGCTTGTTAAGTGCTGTTAATAAACCTGATTGGCCTGTTAAGCCAATACGGTTGGGTTTTGGCACAGAATGCTAGGCGTGCTATATAGAATCCGGGGGCTTGTGCGTAACTTTGAACGTGAGCACTTACGCCTGCCAAAAGCTGATGTAAATGCTGGTGGAAACGGGTCTCCAGGATGAGCTGTACTAAAGCTGAGTAAAGCTGAGAAAGTTAAGTACTTTTAAAGAAAAATTACTAATTTATTATAACATTGGGAAATTGAAATTTAGAAAAAAAATTGAATTTGAAAAAAATATTTTAAAAGATTAATATGAGGATCAATGAGGATTGCGGTGATGCCCCTGGAAAACTGCATGGCTCAGTCTAGCCAAAACGGAAGCACACTTGCTGATCTGACGATCCCATAATAAGAAAATTGCCTGATTAGATTTTCATATATTATATATTAATTGAGAATCTAGTAATGTGAAGCTGAGCATATTGAATATCTGTCTGAGGCACCCAATTAATGGCAGTTAGGCACAAATATGACATATTATATGATCGAGACTAAACCTTGGCAATGCCCCTGACCTACCCATGCCCCTCCTGTGGCCATGCCACTTTGGAGTTGCAGGCTATGAAATTTAGGCATACGTTAGGTCACAGAGCAGATTTATATGTAATTCCTAATGCCAATTAAGTGCCTGTTAACACCAGTTATTAGCACCTGGTTAGCTAATTAGTTTGCACATGGATCTGGGGTCTTTCTTTCCATTGGGCTGTTGGGATAGTTTCATGCCCTCCAATCACTTTCACATGGACAATACAGCAAAAGGTTACACTGCTGATTTTGGTCCCCTAGTTTGCCCATCCAGTTCCTGACCAGGGTTGCACCTGCTTAGCTTCCTGCTTTTGCCATATGACATACACCTTCACCATGTGGGTGGCCTTGCATAGGGAGGGCATAACTTGCCATTTATCTAATCTGAGATAGATACCTCCACCAGGCATTTGCCTCCAGAGAGGGGGGAGAGAGAGAAAGAGACTGACCCCATTCATATATTATATATTATCCAGTTGGGTTGGGGTCTTTCTCTCCATTGGGCTGTTGAGATAGTTTCTTTTCATGCCCTCCAATCACTTTCACATGGACAATACAGCAAAAGGTTACACCACTGATTTTGGTCCCCTAGTTTGCCCATCTGGTTCCTGACCAGGGTTGCACCTGCTTAGCTTCCTGCTTTTGCCATGTGACATACACCTTCACCACGTGGGTGGCCCCACATAGGGAGGGCATAACTTGCCATTTATCTAATCTGGGATACACACCTCCACCAGGCATTTGCCTCCAGAAAGGGGGGAGAGAAAGAAAGACTGACCCCATTCATATATTATATATTATCCAGTTGGGTTGGGGTCTTTCTCTCCATTGGGCTGTTGAGATAGTTTCTTTTCATGCCCTCCAATAGTGACATGGACAATACAGCAAAAGGTTACACCACTGATTTTGGTCCCCTGCTTTGCCCATCCAGTACCTGACCAGGGTTGCACCTGCTTAGCTTCCTGCTTTTGCCATGTGGCATACACCTTCACCATGTGGGTGGCCCCACATAGGGAGGGCATAACTTGCAATTTATCTAATCTGAGAGAGATACCTCCACCAGGCATTTGCCTCCAGAGAGGGGGGAGAGAGAGAAAGAGACTGACCCCATTCATATATTATATATTATCCAATTGGGTTGGGGTCTTTCTCTCCATTGGGCTGTTGAGATAGTTTCATGCCCTCCAATCACTTTCACATGGACAATACAGCAAAAGGTTACATTGCTGATTTTGGTCCCCTAATTTGCTCATCTGGTTCCTGACCAGGGTTGCACCTGCTTAGCTTCCTGCTTTTGCCATATGACATACACCTTCACCACGTGGCTGGCCCCATATAGGGAGGGCATAACTTGCCATTTATCTAATCTGGGATACACACCTCCATCAGGCATTTGCCTCCAGAAAGGGGGGAGAGAGAGAAAGAGACTGACCCCATTCATATATTATATATTATCCAGTTGGGTTGGGGTCTTTCTTTCCATTGGGCTGTTGAGATAGTTTCTTTTCATGCCCTCCAATCACTTTCACATGGACAATACAGCAAAAGGTTACACCACTGATTTTGGTCCCCTACTTTGCCCATCCACTTCCTGACCAGGGTTGCACCTGCTTAGCTTCCTGCTTTTGCCATGTGACATACACCTTCACCATGTGGGTGGCCCCACATTGGGGGCATAACTTGCCATTTATCTAATCTGGGATACACACCTCCACCAGGCATTGGCCTCCAGAGAGGGGGAGAGAGAGAAAGAGTCTGACCCCTTTCATATATTATATATTATATATTATCCAATTGGGTTGGGGTCTTTCTCTCCATTGGGCTGTTGAAATAGTTTCATGCCCTCCAACCACTTTCACATGGACAATACAGCAAAAGGTTACACTGCTGATTTTGGTCCCCTAGTTTGCCCATCTGGTTCCTGACCAGGGTTGCACCTGCTTAGCTTCCTGCTTTTGCCATGTGACATACACCTTCACCACGTGGGTGGCCCCACATAGGGAGGGCATAACTTGCCATTTATCTAATCTGGGATACACATCTCCACCAGGCATTTGCCTCCAGAAGGGGGGGAGAGAGAGAAAGAGACTGACCCCGTTCATATATTATGTACTATATATTATATATTATCCAATTGGGTTGGGGTCTTTCTCTCCATTGGGCTGTTGAGATAGTTTCATGCCCTCCAATCACTTTCACATGGACAATACAGCAAAAGGTTACACTGCTGATTTTGGTCCCCTAATTTGCCCATCTGGTTCCTGTTGGAATCTGCTTTCATGCTTGTTTGCTTCCAAGTGTTATAATTCTACTTTAGATATATTTTGTTCAGTACTTGAAAATGAGGATTCTGCTCTTTACTGAAGTAAATTCTAGGCATTCCAAACTGGTAACATTTCTCTGCTTTTCTCACCTATGGTGCTCCATTGAAATCTACAGAGAACTGAATGTTGGTTAGACAGGCAGTTTCACAGGAAGAACCAATGGTGTATGTAAAGATCTCCACTTCAGAAAATGCCAGTTACTTTGCAAACCCTTTGTTAGAGCTGCTGTTGTGATTTCAAAATCTGCTTTCATGCTTATTTGCTTCCAAGTGTTATAATTCTACTTTAGATATATTTTGTTCAGTACTTGAAAATGAGGATTCTGCTCTTTACTGAGGCAAATTCTTGGCTTTCCAACCTTGTAACATTTCTCTGCTTTTCTCACCATTGAAATCTACAGAGCACTGGCAGTCTCATAGGAAGAAACAAAGGTGGATACAAACCTTGTTTAGCTACTCCTTGGCTGTTCTGTAGACTGAAATGAAGTTTCAAATCATGAGTTCTTCAAAAAGATCACCACTTTAGTGGAGGAGTGGACTAGTGGTTAGGGTGATGGACTTTGGTCTTGGGGAACTGAGAAACTGAGTTCAATTCCCACTTTAGACACAAACAGCTCTTTTTGACTCTGGGCAAGTAACACTATTTTCATGCTGGTTTGCTTCAAATTGTTATAATTCTACTTTAGGTATATTTTGTTCAGCACTTGAAAAGGAGGATTCTACTCTTTACTGAGGTAAATTCTAGGCATTCCAACCTTGTAACATTTCTCTGCTTTTCTCACCGATGGTGCTCCATTGAAATCTACAGAGAACTGAATGTTGGTTAGACAGGCAGTTTCACAGGAAGAAACAAAGGTGTATGTAAAGATCTCCACTTCAGAAAATGCCAGTTACTTTGCAAACCCTTTGTTAGAGCTGCTGTTGTAAATTCAAAATCTGCTTTCATGCTGGTTTGCTTCCAAGTGTTATAATTCTACTTTAGATATATTTTGTTCAGTACTTGAAAATGAGGATTCTGCTCTTTACTGAGGTAAATTCTAGGCATTCCAACCTTGTAACATTTCTCTGCTTTTCTCACCTATGGTGCTCCATTGAAATCTACAGAGAACTGAATGTTGGTTAGACAGGCAGTTTCACAGGAAGAAACAAAGGTGTATGTAAAGATCTCCACTTCAGAAAATGCCAGTTACTTTGCAAACCCTTTGTTAGAGCTGCTGTTGTAATTTCAAAATCTGCTTTCATGCTTGTTTGCTTCCAAGTGTTATAATTCTACTTTAGATATATTTTGTTCAGTACTTGAAAATGAGGATTCTGCTCTTTACTGAGGCAAATTCTTGGCTTTCCAACCTTGTAACATTTCTCTGCTTTTCTCACCATTGAAATCTACAGAGCACTGAATGTTTGTTAGACTGGCAGTCTCATAGGAAGAAACAAAGGTGGATACAAACCTTGTTTAGCTACTCCTTGGCTGTTCTGTAGACTGAAATGAAGTTTCAAATCATGAGTTCTTCAAAAAGATCACCACTTTAGTGGAGGAGTGGACTAGTGGTTAGGGTGATGGACTTTGGTCTTGGGGAACTGAGAAACTGAGTTCAATTCCCACTTTAGACACAAACAGCTCTTTTTGACTCTGGGCAAGTAACACTATTTTCATGCTGGTTTGCTTCAAATTGTTATAATTCTACTTTAGGTATATTTTGTTCAGTACTTGAAAAGGAGGATTCTACTCTTTACTGAGGTAAATTCTAGGCATTCCAACCTTGTAACATTTCTCTGCTTTTCTCACCGATGGTGCTCCATTGAAATCTACAGAGAACTGAATGTTGGTTAGACAGGCAGTTTCACAGGAAGAAACAAAGGTGTATGTAAAGATCTCCACTTCAGAAAATGCCAGTTACTTTGCAAACTCTTAGAGCTGCTGTTGTAAATTCAAAATCTGCTTTCATGCTGGTTTGCTTCCAAGTGTTATAATTCTACTTTAGATATATTTTGTTCAGTACTTGAAAATGAGGATTCTGCTCTTTACTGAGGTAAATTCTAGGCATTCCAACCTTGTAACATTTCTCTGTTTTTCTCACCTATGGTGCTCCATTGAAATCTACAGAGCACTGAATGTTTGTTAGACTGGCAGTTTCATAGGAAGAAACAAGAGATGGATACAAACCTTGTTTAGCTACTGCTTGGCTGTTCTGTAGACTGAAATTAAGTTTCAAATCATGAGCTCTTCAAAAAGATCGCCACGTTAGTGGAGGAGTGGACTAGTGATGGACTGTGGTTTTGGCGAACTGAGAAACTGAGTTCAATTCCCACTTTAAACACAAACAGCTCTTTTTGACTCTGGGCAAGTAACACTATTTTCATGCTGGTTTGCTTCAAATTGTTATAATTCTACTTTAGGTATATTTTGTTCAGCACTTGAAAAGGAGGATTCTACTCTTTACTGAGGTAAATTCTAGGCATTCCAACCTTGTAACATTTCTCTGTTTTTCTCACCTATGGTGCTCCATTGAAATCTACAGAGCACTGAATGTTTGTTAGACTGGCAGTTTCATAGGAAGAAACAAAGGTGGATACAAACCTTGTTTAGCTACTCCTTGGCTGTTCTGTAGACTGAAATGAAGTTTCAAATCATGAGTTCTTCAAAAAGATCACCACTTTAGTGGAGGAGTGGACTAGTGGTTAGGGTGATGGACTTTGGTCTTGGGGAACTGAGAAACTGAGTTCAATTCCCACTTTAAACACAAACAGCTCTTTTTGACTCTGGGCAAGTAACACTATTTTCATGCTGGTTTGCTTCAAATTGTTATAATTCTACTTTAGATATATTTTGTTCAGTACTTGAAAATGAGGATTCTGCTCTTTACTGAGGTAAATTCTAGGCATTCCAACCTTGTAACATTTCTCTGCTTTTCTCACCGATGGTGCTCCATTGAAATCTACAGAGAACTGAATGTTGGTTAGACAGGCAGTTTCACAGGAAGAAACAGAGGTGTATGTAAAGATCTCCACTTCAGAAAATGCCAGTTACTTTGCGAACCCTTTGTTAGAGCTGCTGTTGTAAATTCAAAATCTGCTTTCATGCTGGTTTGCTTCCAAGTGTTATAATTCTACTTTAGATATATTTTGTTCAGTACTTGAAAATGAGGATTCTGCTCTTTACTGAGGTAAATTCTAGGCATTCCAACCTTGTAACATTTCTCTGCTTTTCTCACCGATGGTGCTCCATTGAAATCTACAGAGAACTGAATGTTTGTTAGACTGGCAGTTTCATAGGAAGAAACAGAGATGGATACAAACCTTGTTTAGCTACTGCTTGGCTGTTCTGTAGACTGAAATTAAGTTTCAAATCATGAGCTCTTCAAAAGATCGCCACGTTAGTGGAGGAGTGGACTAGTGATGGACTGTGGTTTTGGCGAACTGAGAAACTGAGTTCAATTCCCACTTTAAACACAAACAGCTCTTTTTGACTCTGGGCAAGTAACACTATTTTCATGCTGGTTTGCTTCAAATTGTTATAATTCTACTTTAGATATATTTTGTTCAGTACTTGAAAATGAGGATTCTGCTCTTTACTGAGGTAAATTCTAGGCATTCCAACCTTGTAACATTTCTCTGTTTTTCTCACCTATGGTGCTCCATTGAAATCTACAGAGCACTGAATGTTTGTTAGACTGGCAGTTTCATAGGAAGAAACAAGGATGGATACAAACCTTGTTTAGCTACTGCTTGGCTGTTCTGTAGACTGAAATGAAGTTTCAAATCATGAGATCTTCAAAAAGATCACCACTTTAGTGGAGGAGTGGACTAGTGGTTAGGGTGATGGACTGTGGTCTTGGCGAACTGAGAAACTGAGTTCAATTCCCACTTTAGACACAAACAGCTCTTTTTGACTCTGGGCAAGTAACACTATTTTCATGCTGGTTTGCTTCAAATTGTTATAATTCTACTTTAGGTATATTTTGTTCAGCACTTGAAAATGAGGATTCTGCTCTTTACTGAGGTAAATTCTAGGCATTCCAACCTTGTAACATTTCTCTGCTTTTCTCACCTATGGTGCTCCATTGATATCTACAGAGCACTGAATGTTGGTTAGACAGGCAGTTTCACAGGAAGAAACAGAGGTGTATGTAAAGATCTCCACTTCAGAAAATGCCAGTTACTTTGCAAACCCTTTGTTAGAGCTGCTGTTGTAATTTCAAAATCTGCTTTCATGCTTGTTTGCTTCCAAGTGTTATAATTCTACTTTAGATATATTTTGTTCAGTACTTGAAAATGAGGATTCTGCTCTTTACTGAGGCAAATTCTTGGCTTTCCAACCTTGTAACATTTCTCTGCTTTTCTCACCATTGAAATCTACAGAGCACTGAATGTTTGTTAGACTGGCAGTCTCATAGGAAGAAACAAAGTTGGATACAAACCTTGTTTAACTACTGCTTGGCTGTTCTGTAGACTGAAATGAAGTTTCAAATCATGAGTTCTTCAAAATGATCACCACTTTAGTGGAGGAGTGGACTAGTGGTTAGGGTGTTGGACTTTGGTTTTGGGGAACTGAGAAACTGAGTTCAATTCCCTCTTTAGACACAAACAGCTCTTTTTGACTCTGGGCAAGTAACACTATTTTCATGCTGATTTGCTTCCAAGTGTTATAATTCTACTTTAGATATATTTTGTTCAGTACTTGAAAATGAGGATTCTGCTCTTTACTGAGGTAAATTCTAGGCATTCCAACCTTGTAACATTTCTCTGTTTTTCTCACCTATGGTGCTCCATTGAAATCTACAGAGCACTGAATGTTTGTTAGACTGGCAGTTTCATAGGAAGAAACAGAGATGGATACAAACCTTGTATAGCTACTGCTTGGCTGTTCTGTAGACTGAAATTAAGTTTCAAATCATGAGATCTTCAAAAAGATCACCACTTTAGTGGAGGAGTGGACTAGTGGTTTGGGTGATGGACTGTGGTCTTGAGAAACTGAGTTCAATTCTCACTTTAGACACAAACAGCTCTGTTTCACTCTGGGCAAGTAACACTATTTTCATGCTGGTTTGCTTCAAATTGTTATAATTCTACTTTAGATATATTTTGTTCAGTACTTGAAAATGAGGATTCTGCTCTTTACTGAGGTAAATTCTAGGCATTCCAACCTTGTAACATTTCTCTGCTTTTCTCACCGATGGTGCTCCATTGAAATCTACAGAGAACTGAATGTTGGTTAGACAGGCAGTTTCACAGGAAGAAACAAAGGTGTATGTAAAGATCTCCACTTCAGAAAATGCCAGTTACTTTGCAAACTCTTTGTTAGAGCTGCTGTTGTAAATTCAAAATCTGCTTTCATGCTGGTTTGCTTCCAAGTGTTATAATTCTACTTTAGATATATTTTGTTCAGTACTTGAAAATGAGGATTCTGCTCTTTACTGAGGTAAATTCTAGGCATTCCAACCTTGTAACATTTCTCTGTTTTTCTCACCTATGGTGCTCCATTGAAATCTACAGAGCACTGAATGTTTGTTAGACTGGCAGTTTCATAGGAAGAAACAGAGATGGATACAAACCTTGTTTAGCTACTGCTTGGCTGTTCTGTAGACTGAAATTAAGTTTCAAATCATGAGCTCTTCAAAAAGATCGCCACGTTAGTGGAGGAGTGGACTAGTGATGGACTGTGGTTTTGGCGAACTGAGAAACTGAGTTCAATTCCCACTTTAAACACAAACAGCTCTTTTTGACTCTGGGCAAGTAACACTATTTTCATGCTGGTTTGCTTCAAATTGTTATAATTCTACTTTAGATATATTTTGTTCAGTACTTGAAAATGAGGATTCTGCTCTTTACTGAGGTAAATTCTAGGCATTCCAACCTTGTAACATTTCTCTGCTTTTCTCACCGATGGTGCTCCATTGAAATCTACAGAGAACTGAATGTTGGTTAGACAGGCAGTTTCACAGGAAGAAACAAAGGTGTATGTAAAGATCTCCACTTCAGAAAATGCCAGTTACTTTGCAAACCCTTTGTTAGAGCTGCTGTTGTAAATTCAAAATCTGCTTTCATGCTGGTTTGCTTCCAAGTGTTATAATTCTACTTTAGATATATTTTGTTCAGTACTTGAAAATGAGGATTCTGCTCTTTACTGAGGTAAATTCTAGGCATTCCAACCTTGTAACATTTCTCTGTTTTTCTCACCTATGGTGCTCCATTGAAATCTACAGAGCACTGAATGTTTGTTAGACTGGCAGTTTCATAGGAAGAAACAAAGGTGGATACAAACCTTGTTTAGCTACTCCTTGGCTGTTCTGTAGACTGAAATGAAGTTTCAAATCATGAGTTCTTCAAAAAGATCACCACTTTAGTGGAGGAGTGGACTAGTGGTTAGGGTGATGGACTTTGGTCTTGGGGAATTGAGAAACTGAGTTCAATTCCCACTTTAGACACAAACAGCTCTTTTTGACTCTGGGCAAGTAACACTATTTTCATGCTGGTTTGCTTCAAATTGTTATAATTCTACTTTAGGTATATTTTGTTCAGCACTTGAAAAGGAGGATTCTACTCTTTACTGAGGTAAATTCTAGGCATTCCAACCTTGTAACATTTCTCTGCTTTTCTCACCTATGGTGCTCCATTGATATCTACAGAGCACTGAATGTTGGTTAGACAGGCAGTTTCACAGGAAGAAACAGAGGTGTATGTAAAGATCTCCACTTCAGAAAATGCCAGTTACTTTGCAAACCCTTTGTTAGAGCTGCTGTTGTAATTTCAAAATCTGCTTTCATGCTTGTTTGCTTCCAAGTGTTATAATTCTACTTTAGATATATTTTGTTCAGTACTTGAAAATGAGGATTCTGCTCTTTACTGAGACAAATTCTTGGCTTTCCAACCTTGTAACATTTCTCTGCTTTTCTCACCATTGAAATCTACAGAGCACTGAATGTTTGTTAGACTGGCAGTCTCATAGGAAGAAACAAAGTTGGATACAAACCTTGTTTAACTACTGCTTGGCTGTTCTGTAGACTGAAATGAAGTTTCAAATCATGAGTTCTTCAAAATGATCACCACTTTAGTGGAGGAGTGGACTAGTGGTTAGGGTGTTGGACTTTGGTTTTGGGGAACTGAGAAACTGAGTTCAATTCCCTCTTTAGACACAAACAGCTCTTTTTGACTCTGGGCAAGTAACACTATTTTCATGCTGATTTGCTTCCAAGTGTTATAATTCTACTTTAGATATATTTTGTTCAGTACTTGAAAATGAGGATTCTGCTCTTTACTGAGGTAAATTCTAGGCATTCCAACCTTGTAACATTTCTCTGTTTTTCTCACCTATGGTGCTCCATTGAAATCTACAGAGCACTGAATGTTTGTTAGACTGGCAGTTTCATAGGAAGAAACAGAGATGGATACAAACCTTGTATAGCTACTGCTTGGCTGTTCTGTAGACTGAAATTAAGTTTCAAATCATGAGATCTTCAAAAAGATCACCACTTTAGTGGAGGAGTGGACTAGTGGTTTGGGTGATGGACTGTGGTCTTGAGAAACTGAGTTCAATTCTCCACTTTAGACACAAACAGCTCTGTTTGCACTCTGGGCAAGTAACACTATTTTCATGCTGGTTTGCTTCAAATTGTTATAATTCTACTTTAGATATATTTTGTTCAGTACTTGAAAATGAGGATTCTGCTCTTTACTGAGGTAAATTCTAGGCATTCCAACCTTGTAACATTTCTCTGCTTTTCTCACCTATGGTGCTCCATTGAAATCTACAGAGAACTGAATGTTGGTTAGACAGGCAGTTTCACAGGAAGAAACAAAGGTGTATGTAAAGATCTCCACTTCAGAAAATGCCAGTTACTTTGCAAACCCTTTGTTAGAGCTGCTGTTGTAAATTCAAAATCTGCTTTCATGCTGGTTTGCTTCCAAGTGTTATAATTCTACTTTAGATATATTTTGTTCAGTACTTGAAAATGAGGATTCTGCTCTTTACTGAGGTAAATTCTAGGCATTCCAACCTTGTAACATTTCTCTGCTTTTCTCACCTATGGTGCTCCATTGAAATCTACAGAGCACTGAATGTTTGTTAGACTGGCAGTTTCATAGGAAGAAACAAAGGTGGATACAAACCTTGTTTAGCTACTGCTTGGCTGTTCTGTAGACTGAAATGAAGTTTCAAATCATGAGTTCTTCAAAAAGATCACCACTTTAGTGGAGGAGTGGACTAGTGGTTAGGGTGATGGACTTTGGTCTTGGGGAACTGAGAAACTGAGTTCAATTCCCACTTTAGACACAAACAGCTCTTTTTGACTCTGGGCAAGTAACACTATTTTCATGCTGGTTTGCTTCAAATTGTTATAATTCTACTTTAGATATATTTTGTTCAGTACTTGAAAATGAGGATTCTGCTCTTTACTGAGGTAAATTCTAGGCATTCCAACCTTGTAACATTTCTCTGCTTTTCTCACCGATGGTGCTCCATTGAAATCTACAGAGAACTGAATGTTGGTTAGACAGGCAGTTTCACAGGAAGAAACAAAGGTGTATGTAAAGATCTCCACTTCAGAAAATGCCAGTTACTTTGCAAACTCTTGTTAGAGCTGCTGTTGTAAATTCAAAATCTGCTTTCATGCTGGTTTGCTTCCAAGTGTTATAATTCTACTTTAGATATATTTTGTTCAGTACTTAAAATTAGGATTCTGCTCTTTACTGAGGTAAATTCTAGGCATTCCAACCTTGTAACATTTCTCTGCTTTTCTCACCTATGGTGCTCCATTGATATCTACAGAGCACTGAATGTTGGTTAGACAGGCAGTTTCACAGGAAGAAACAGAGGTGTATGTAAAGATCTCCACTTCAGAAAATGCCAGTTACTTTGCAAACCCTTTGTTAGAGCTGCTGTTGTAAATTCAAAATCTGCTTTCATGCTTGTTTGCTTCCAAGTGTTATAATTCTACTTTAGGTATATTTTGTTCAGCACTTGAAAATGAGGATTCTGCTCTTTACTGAGGTAAATTCTAGGCATTCCAACCTTGTAACATTTCTCTGTTTTTCTCACCTATGGTGCTCCATTGAAATCTACAGAGAACTGAATGTTTGTTAGACTGGCAGTTTCATAGGAAGAAACAGAGATGGATACAAACCTTGTTTAGCTACTGCTTGGCTGTTCTGTAGACTGAAATTAAGTTTCAAATCATGAGCTCTTCAAAAAGATCGCCACGTTAGTGGAGGAGTGGACTAGTGATGGACTGTGGTTTTGGCGAACTGAGAAACTGAGTTCAATTCCCACTTTAAACACAAACAGCTCTTTTTGACTCTGGGCAAGTAACACTATTTTCATGCTGGTTTGCTTCAAATTGTTATAATTCTACTTTAGATATATTTTGTTCAGTACTTGAAAATGAGGGTTCTGCTCTTTACTGAGGTAAATTCTAGGCATTCCAACCTTGTAACATTTCTCTGTTTTTCTCACCTATGGTGCTCCATTGAAATCTACAGAGCACTGAATGTTTGTTAGACTGGCAGTTTCATAGGAAGAAACAAAGGTGGATACAAACCTTGTTTAGCTACTCCTTGGCTGTTCTGTAGACTGAAATGAAGTTTCAAATCATGAGTTCTTCAAAAAGATCACCACTTTAGTGGAGGAGTGGACTAGTGGTTAGGGTGATGGACTTTGGTCTTGGGGAATTGAGAAACTGAGTTCAATTCCCACTTTAGACACAAACAGCTCTTTTTGACTCTGGGCAAGTAACACTATTTTCATGCTGGTTTGCTTCAAATTGTTATAATTCTACTTTAGATATATTTTGTTCAGCACTTGAAAAGGAGGATTCTACTCTTTACTGAGGTAAATTCTAGGCATTCCAACCTTGTAACATTTCTCTGCTTTTCTCACCTATGGTGCTCCATTGATATCTACAGAGCACTGAATGTTGGTTAGACAGGCAGTTTCACAGGAAGAAACAGAGGTGTATGTAAAGATCTCCACTTCAGAAAATGCCAGTTACTTTGCAAACCCTTTGTTAGAGCTGCTGTTGTAATTTCAAAATCTGCTTTCATGCTTGTTTGCTTCCAAGTGTTATAATTCTACTTTAGATATATTTTGTTCAGTACTTGAAAATGAGAATTCTGCTCTTTACTGAGACAAATTCTTGGCTTTCCAACCTTGTAACATTTCTCTGCTTTTCTCACCTATGGTGCTCCATTGAAATCATAAGTACATAAGTACATATGTAGTGCCATACTGGGAAAGACCAAAGGTCCATCTAGCCCAGCATCCTGTCACCGACAGTGGCCAATCCAGGTCCAGGGCACCTGGCACGCTCCCCAAACGTAAAAACATTCCAGACAAGTTATACCTAAAAATGAGGAATTTTTCCAGTCCATTTAATAGCGGTCTATGGACTTGTCCTTTAGGAATCTATCTAACCCCTTTTTAAACTCCGTCAAGCTAACCGCCCGTACCACGTTCTCCGGCAATGAATTCCAGAGTCTAATTACACGTTGGGTGAAGAAAAATTTTCTCCGAGTTCAATTCCCACTTTAAACACAAACAGCTCTTTTTGACTCTGGGCAAGTAACACTATTTTCATGCTGGTTTGCTTCAAATTGTTATAATTCTACTTTAGATATATTTTGTTCAGTACTTGAAAATGAGGATTCTGCTCTTTACTGAGGTAAATTCTAGGCATTCCAACCTTGTAACATTTCTCTGTTTTTCTCACCTATGGTGCTCCATTGAAATCTACAGAGCACTGAATGTTTGTTAGACTGGCAGTTTCATAGGAAGAAACAAAGGTGGATACAAACCTTGTTTAGCTACTGCTTGGCTGTTCTGTAGACTGAAATTAAGTTTCAAATCATGAGCTCTTCAAAAAGATCACCACTTTAGTGGAGGAGTGGACTAGTGGTTAGGGTGTGGACTGTGGTTTTGGGAACTGAGAAACTGAGTTCAATTCCCACTTTAGACACAAACAGCTCTTTTTGACTCTGGGCAAGTAACACTATTTTCATGCTGGTTTGCTTCAAATTGTTATAATTCTACTTTAGATATATTTTGTTCAGTACTTGAAAATGAGGATTCTGCTCTTTACTGAGGTAAATTCTAGGCATTCCAACCTTGTAACATTTCTCTGTTTTTCTCACCTATGGTGCTCCATTGAAATCTACAGAGCACTGAATGTTTGTTAGACTGGCAGTTTCATAGGAAGAAACAGAGATGGATACAAACCTTGTTTAGCTACTGCTTGGCTGTTCTGTAGACTGAAATTAAGTTTCAAATCATGAGCTCTTCAAAAAGATCACCACTTTAGTGGAGGAGTGGACTAGTGATGGACTGTGGTTTTGGCGAACTGAGAAACTGAGTTCAATTCCCACTTTAAACACAAACAGCTCTTTTTGACTCTGGGCAAGTAACACTATTTTCATGCTGGTTTGCTTCAAATTGTTATAATTCTACTTTAGATATATTTTGTTCAGTACTTGAAAATGAGGATTCTGCTCTTTACTGAGGTAAATTCTAGGCATTCCAACCTTGTAACATTTCTCTGTTTTTCTCACCTATGGTGCTCCATTGAAATCTACAGAGCACTGAATGTTTGTTAGACTGGCAGTTTCATAGGAAGAAACAAAGGTGGATACAAACCTTGTTTAGCTACTCCTTGGCTGTTCTGTAGACTGAAATGAAGTTTCAAATCATGAGTTCTTCAAAAAGATCACCACTTTAGTGGAGGAGTGGACTAGTGGTTAGGGTGATGGACTTTGGTCTTGGGGAACTGAGAAACTGAGTTCAATTCCCACTTTAGACACAAACAGCTCTTTTTGACTCTGGGCAAGTAACACTATTTTCATGCTGGTTTGCTTCAAATTGTTATAATTCTACTTTAGATATATTTTGTTCAGTACTTGAAAAGGAGGATTCTACTCTTTACTGAGGTAAATTCTAGGCATTCCAACCTTGTAACATTTCTCTGCTTTTCTCACCTATGGTGCTCCATTGATATCTACAGAGCACTGAATGTTGGTTAGACAGGCAGTTTCACAGGAAGAAACAGAGGTGTATGTAAAGATCTCCACTTCAGAAAATGCCAGTTACTTTGCAAACCCTTTGTTAGAGCTGCTGTTGTAATTTCAAAATCTGCTTTCATGCTTGTTTGCTTCCAAGTGTTATAATTCTACTTTAGATATATTTTGTTCAGTACTTGAAAATGAGGATTCTGCTCTTTACTGAGACAAATTCTTGGCTTTCCAACCTTGTAACATTTCTCTGCTTTTCTCACCATTGAAATCTACAGAGCACTGAATGTTTGTTAGACTGGCAGTCTCATAGGAAGAAACAAAGGTGGATACAAACCTTGTTTAGCTACTGCTTGGCTGTTCTGTAGACTGAAATGAAGTTTCAAATCATGAGTTCTTCAAAAAGATCACCACTTTAGTGGAGGAGTGGACTAGTGGTTAGGGTGATGGACTGTGGTCTTGGGGAACTGGGAAACTGAGTTCAATTCCCACTTTAGACACAAACAGCTCTTTTTGACTCTGGGCAAGTAACACTATTTTCATGCTGGTTTGCTTCCAAGTGTTATAATTCTACTTTAGATATATTTTGTTCAGTACTTGAAAATGAGGATTCTGCTCTTTACTGAGGTAAATTCTAGGCATTCCAACCTTGTAACATTTCTCTGCTTTTCTCACCTATGGTGCTCCATTGATATCTACAGAGCACTGAATGTTGGTTAGACAGGCAGTTTCACAGGAAGAAACAGAGGTGTATGTAAAGATCTCCACTTCAGAAAATGCCAGTTACTTTGCAAACCCTTTGTTAGAGCTGCTGTTGTAAATTCAAAATCTGCTTTCATGCTGGTTTGCTTCCAAGTGTTATAATTCTACTTTAGATATATTTTGTTCAGTACTTGAAAATGAGGATTCTGCTCTTTACTGAGGTAAATTCTAGGCATTCCAACCTTGTAACATTTCTCTGTTTTTCTCACCTATGGTGCTCCATTGAAATCTACAGAGCACTGAATGTTTGTTAGACTGGCAGTTTCATAGGAAGAAACAGAGATGGATACAAACCTTGTTTAGCTACTGCTTGGCTGTTCTGTAGACTGAAATTAAGTTTCAAATCATGAGCTCTTCAAAAAGATCGCCACGTTAGTGGAGGAGTGGACTAGTGATGGACTGTGGTTTGGCGAACTGAGAAACTGAGTTCAATTCCCACTTTAAACACAAACAGCTCTTTTTGACTCTGGGCAAGTAACACTATTTTCATGCTGGTTTGCTTCAAATTGTTATAATTCTACTTTAGATATATTTTGTTCAGTACTTGAAAATGAGGATTCTGCTCTTTACTGAGGTAAATTCTAGGCATTCCAACCTTGTAACATTTCTCTGTTTTTCTCACCTATGGTGCTCCATTGAAATCTACAGAGCACTGAATGTTTGTTAGACTGGCAGTTTCATAGGAAGAAACAAAGGTGGATACAAACCTTGTTTAGCTACTCCTTGGCTGTTCTGTAGACTGAAATGAAGTTTCAAATCATGAGTTCTTCAAAAAGATCACCACTTTAGTGGAGGAGTGGACTAGTGGTTAGGGTGATGGACTTTGGTCTTGGGGAACTGAGAAACTGAGTTCAATTCCCACTTTAGACACAAACAGCTCTTTTTGACTCTGGGCAAGTAACACTATTTTCATGCTGGTTTGCTTCAAATTGTTATAATTCTACTTTAGATATATTTTGTTCAGTACTTGAAAATGAGGATTCTGCTCTTTACTGAGGTAAATTCTAGGCATTCCAACCTTGTAACATTTCTCTGCTTTTCTCACCTATGGTGCTCCATTGAATCTACAGAGAACTGAATGTTGGTTAGACAGGCAGTTTCACAGGAAGAAACAGAGGTGTATGTAAAGATCTCCACTTCAGAAAATGCCAGTTACTTTGCAAACCCTTTGTTAGAGCTGCTGTTGTAAATTCAAAATCTGCTTTCATGCTGGTTTGCTTCCAAGTGTTATAATTCTACTTTAGATATATTTTGTTCAGTACTTGAAAATGAGGATTCTGCTCTTTACTGAGGTAAATTCTAGGCATTCCAACCTTGTAACATTTCTCTGCTTTTCTCACCGATGGTGCTCCATTGAAATCTACAGAGCACTGAATGTTTGTTAGACTGGCAGTTTCATAGGAAGAAACAGAGATGGATACAAACCTTGTTTAGCTACTGCTTGGCTGTTCTGTAGACTGAAATTAAGTTTCAAATCATGAGCTCTTCAAAAAGATCGCCACGTTAGTGGAGGAGTGGACTAGTGATGGACTGTGGTTTTGGCGAACTGAGAAACTGAGTTCAATTCCCACTTTAAACACAAACAGCTCTTTTTGACTCTGGGCAAGTAACACTATTTTCATGCTGGTTTGCTTCAAATTGTTATAATTCTACTTTAGATATATTTTGTTCAGTACTTGAAAATGAGGGATTCTGCTCTTTACTGAGGTAAATTCTAGGCATTCCAACCTTGTAACATTTCTCTGTTTTTCTCACCTATGGTGCTCCATTGAAATCTACAGAGCACTGAATGTTTGTTAGACTGGCAGTTTCATAGGAAGAAACAAAGGTGGATACAAACCTTGTTTAGCTACTCCTTGGCTGTTCTGTAGACTGAAATGAAGTTTCAAATCATGAGTTCTTCAAAAAGATCACCACTTTAGTGGAGGAGTGGACTAGTGGTTAGGGTGATGGACTGTGGTCTTGGGGAACTGAGAAACTGAGTTCAATTCCCACTTTAGACACAAACAGCTCTTTTTGACTCTGGGCAAGTAACACTATTTTCATGCTGGTTTGCTTCAAATTGTTATAATTCTACTTTAGATATATTTTGTTCAGTACTTGAAAAGGAGGATTCTACTCTTTACTGAGGTAAATTCTAGGCATTCCAACCTTGTAACATTTCTCTGCTTTTCTCACCTATGGTGCTCCATTGATATCTACAGAGCACTGAATGTTGGTTAGACAGGCAGTTTCACAGGAAGAAACAGAGGTGTATGTAAAGATCTCCACTTCAGAAAATGCCAGTTACTTTGCAAACCCTTTGTTAGAGCTGCTGTTGTAATTCAAAATCTGCTTTCATGCTTGTTTGCTTCCAAGTGTTATAATTCTACTTTAGATATATTTTGTTCAGTACTTGAAAATGAGGATTCTGCTCTTTACTGAGGTAAATTCTAGGCATTCCAACCTTGTAACATTTCTCTGCTTTTCTCACCTATGGTGCTCCATTGAAATCTACAGAGCACTGAATGTTTGTTAGACTGGCAGTCTCATAGGAAGAAACAAAGTTGGATACAAACCTTGTTTAACTACTGCTTGGCTGTTCTGTAGACTGAAATGAAGTTTCAAATCATGAGTTCTTCAAAAGATCACCACTTTAGTGGAGGAGTGGACTAGTGGTTAGGGTGATGGACTTTGGTCTTGGGAACTGAGAAACTGAGTTCAATTCCCACTTTAGACACAAACAGCTCTTTTTGACTCTGGGCAAGTAACACTATTTTCATGCTGGTTTGCTTCAAATTGTTATAATTCTACTTTAGATATATTTTGTTCAGTACTTGAAAATGAGGATTCTGCTCTTTACTGAGGTAAATTCTAGGCATTCCAACCTTGTAACATTTCTCTGCTTTTCTCACCGATGGTGCTCCATTGAAATCTACAGAGAACTGAATGTTGGTTAGACAGGCAGTTTCACAGGAAGAAACAAAGGTGTATGTAAAGATCTCCACTTCAGAAAATGCCAGTTACTTTGCAAACTCTTTGTTAGAGCTGCTGTTGTAAATTCAAAATCTGCTTTCATGCTGGTTTGCTTCCAAGTGTTATAATTCTACTTTAGATATATTTTGTTCAGTACTTGAAAATGAGGATTCTGCTCTTTACTGAGGTAAATTCTAGGCATTCCAACCTTGTAACATTTCTCTGCTTTTCTCACCTATGGTGCTCCATTGATATCTACAGAGCACTGAATGTTGGTTAGACAGGCAGTTTCACAGGAAGAAACAGAGGTGTATGTAAAGATCTCCACTTCAGAAAATGCCAGTTACTTTGCAAACCCTTTGTTAGAGCTGCTGTTGTAAATTCAAAATCTGCTTTCATGCTGGTTTGCTTCCAAGTGTTATAATTCTACTTTAGATATATTTTGTTCAGTACTTGAAAATGAGGATTCTGCTCTTTACTGAGGTAAATTCTAGGCATTCCAACCTTGTAACATTTCTCTGTTTTTCTCACCTATGGTGCTCCATTGAAATCTACAGAGCACTGAATGTTTGTTAGACTGGCAGTTTCATAGGAAGAAACAGAGATGGATACAAACCTTGTTTAGCTACTGCTTGGCTGTTCTGTAGACTGAAATTAAGTTTCAAATCATGAGTTCTTCAAAAAGATCACCACTTTAGTGGAGGAGTGGACTAGTGGTTAGGGTGATGGACTTTGGTCTTGGGAACTGAGAAACTGAGTTCAATTCCCACTTTAGACACAAACAGCTCTTTTTGACTCTGGGCAAGTAACACTATTTTCATGCTGGTTTGCTTCAAATTGTTATAATTCTACTTTAGATATATTTTGTTCAGTACTTGAAAATGAGGATTCTGCTCTTTACTGAGGTAAATTCTAGGCATTCCAACCTTGTAACATTTCTCTGCTTTTCTCACCTATGGTGCTCCATTGAAATCTACAGAGAACTGAATGTTGGTTAGACAGGCAGTTTCACAGGAAGAAACAGAGGTGTATGTAAAGATCTCCACTTCAGAAAATGCCAGTTACTTTGCGAACCCTTTGTTAGAGCTGCTGTTGTAAATTCAAAATCTGCTTTCATGCTGGTTTGCTTCCAAGTGTTATAATTCTACTTTAGATATATTTTGTTCAGTACTTGAAAATGAGGATTCTGCTCTTTACTGAGGTAAATTCTAGGCATTCCAACCTTGTAACATTTCTCTGTTTTTCTCACCTATGGTGCTCCATTGAAATCTACAGAGCACTGAATGTTTGTTAGACTGGCAGTTTCATAGGAAGAAACAGAGATGGATACAAACCTTGTTTAGCTACTGCTTGGCTGTTCTGTAGACTGAAATTAAGTTTCAAATCATGAGCTCTTCAAAAAGATCGCCACGTTAGTGGAGGAGTGGACTAGTGATGGACTGTGGTTTTGGCGAACTGAGAAACTGAGTTCAATTCCCACTTTAAACACAAACAGCTCTTTTTGACTCTGGGCAAGTAACACTATTTTCATGCTGGTTTGCTTCAAATTGTTATAATTCTACTTTAGATATATTTTGTTCAGTACTTGAAAATGAGGATTCTGCTCTTTACTGAGGTAAATTCTAGGCATTCCAACCTTGTAACATTTCTCTGTTTTTCTCACCTATGGTGCTCCATTGAAATCTACAGAGCACTGAATGTTTGTTAGACTGGCAGTTTCATAGGAAGAAACAAAGGTGGATACAAACCTTGTTTAGCTACTGCTTGGCTGTTCTGTAGACTGAAATGAAGTTTCAAATCATGAGTTCTTCAAAAAGATCACCACTTTAGTGGAGGAGTGGACTAGTGGTTAGGGTGATGGACTTTGGTCTTGGGGAACTGAGAAACTGAGTTCAATTCCCACTTTAGACACAAACAGCTCTTTTTGACTCTGGGCAAGTAACACTATTTTCATGCTGGTTTGCTTCAAATTGTTATAATTCTACTTTAGATATATTTTGTTCAGTACTTGAAAATGAGGATTCTGCTCTTTACTGAGGTAAATTCTAGGCATTCCAACCTTGTAACATTTCTCTGCTTTTCTCACCGATGGTGCTCCATTGAAATCTACAGAGAACTGAATGTTGGTTAGACAGGCAGTTTCACAGGAAGAAACAAAGGTGTATGTAAAGATCTCCACTTCAGAAAATGCCAGTTACTTTGCAAACTCTTTGTTAGAGCTGCTGTTGTAAATTCAAAATCTGCTTTCATGCTGGTTTGCTTCCAAGTGTTATAATTCTACTTTAGATATATTTTGTTCAGTACTTGAAAATGAGGATTCTGCTCTTTACTGAGGTAAATTCTAGGCATTCCAACCTTGTAACATTTCTCTGTTTATCTCACCTATGGTGCTCCATTGAAATCTACAGAGCACTGAATGTTTGTTAGACTGGCAATCTCATAGGAAGAAACAGAGATGGATACAAACCTTGTTTAGCTACTGCTTGGCTGTTCTGTAGACTGAAATTAAGTTTCAAATCATGAGCTCCTCAGAAAGATCGCCACGTTAGTGGAGGAGTGGACTAGTGATGGACTGTGGTTTTGGCGAACTGAGAAACTGAGTTCAATTCCCACTTTAGACACAAACAGCTCTTTTTGACTCTGGGCAAGTAACACTATTTTCATGCTGGTTTGCTTCAAATTGTTATAATTCTACTTTAGATATATTTTGTTCAGTACTTGAAAATGAGGATTCTGCTCTTTACTGAGGTAAATTCTAGGCATTCCAACCTTGTAACATTTCTCTGTTTTTCTCACCTATGGTGCTCCATTGAAATCTACAGAGCACTGAATGTTTGTTAGACTGGCAGTTTCATAGGAAGAAACAAAGGTGGATACAAACCTTGTTTAGCTACTGCTTGGCTGTTCTGTAGACTGAAATTAAGTTTCAAATCATGAGATCTTCAAAAAGATCACCACTTTAGTGGAGGAGTGGACTAGTGGTTAGGGTGATGGACTGTGGTCTTGGGAAACTGAGTTCAATTCCCACTTTAGACACAAACAGCTCTTTTTGACTCTGGGCAAGTAACACTATTTTCATGCTGGTTTGCTTCAAATTGTTATAATTCTACTTTAGATATATTTTGTTCAGTACTTGAAAATGAGGATTCTGCTCTTTACTGAGGTAAATTCTAGGCATTCCAACCTTGTAACATTTCTCTGTTTTTCTCACCTATGGTGCTCCATTGAAATCTACAGAGCACTGAATGTTTGTTAGACTGGCAGTTTCATAGGAAGAAACAGAGATGGATACAAACCTTGTTAGCTACTGCTTGGCTGTTCTGTAGACTGAAATTAAGTTTCAAATCATGAGATCTTCAAAAAGATCATCCACTTTAGTGGAGGAGTGGACTAGTGGTTGGGTGATGGACTGTGGTCTTGAGAAACTGAGTTCAATTCTCACTTTAGACACAAACAGCTCTGTTTCACTCTGGGCAAGTAACACTATTTTCATGCTGGTTTGCTTCAAATTGTTATAATTCTACTTTAGATATATTTTGTTCAGTACTTGAAAATGAGGATTCTGCTCTTTACTGAGGTAAATTCTAGGCATTCCAACCTTGTAACATTTCTCTGCTTTTCTCACCGATGGTGCTCCATTGAAATCTACAGAGAACTGAATGTTTGTTAGACTGGCAGTTTCATAGGAAGAAACAGAGATGGATACAAACCTTGTTTAGCTACTGCTTGGCTGTTCTGTAGACTGAAATTAAGTTTCAAATCATGAGCTCTTCAAAAAGATCGCCACGTTAGTGGAGGAGTGGACTAGTGATGGACTGTGGTTTTGGCGAACTGAGAAACTGAGTTCAATTCCCACTTTAAACACAAACAGCTCTTTTTGACTCTGGGCAAGTAACACTATTTTCATGCTGGTTTGCTTCAAATTGTTATAATTCTACTTTAGATATATTTTGTTCAGTACTTGAAAATGAGGATTCTGCTCTTTACAGAGGTAAATTCTAGGCATTCCAACCTTGTAACATTTCTCTGTTTTTCTCACCTATGGTGCTCCATTGAAATCTACAGAGCACTGAATGTTTGTTAGACTGGCAGTTTCATAGGAAGAAACAAAGGTGGATACAAACCTTGTTTAGCTACTCCTTGGCTGTTCTGTAGACTGAAATGAAGTTTCAAATCATGAGTTCTTCAAAAAGATCACCACTTTAGTGGAGGAGTGGACTAGTGGTTAGGGTGATGGACTTTGGTCTTGGGGAATTGAGAAACTGAGTTCAATTCCCACTTTAGACACAAACAGCTCTTTTTGACTCTGGGCAAGTAACACTATTTTCATGCTGGTTTGCTTCAAATTGTTATAATTCTACTTTAGATATATTTTGTTCAGTACTTGAAAAGGAGGATTCTACTCTTTACTGAGGTAAATTCTAGGCATTCCAACCTTGTAACATTTCTCTGCTTTTCTCACCTATGGTGCTCCATTGATATCTACAGAGCACTGAATGTTGGTTAGACAGGCAGTTTCACAGGAAGAAACAGAGGTGTATGTAAAGATCTCCACTTCAGAAAATGCCAGTTACTTTGCAAACCCTTTGTTAGAGCTGCTGTTGTAATTTCAAAATCTGCTTTCATGCTTGTTTGCTTCCAAGTGTTATAATTCTACTTTAGATATATTTTGTTCAGTACTTGAAAATGAGGATTCTGCTCTTTACTGAGGTAAATTCTAGGCATTCCAACCTTGTAACATTTCTCTGTTTTTCTCACCTATGGTGCTCCATTGAAATCTACAGAGCACTGAATGTTTGTTAGACTGGCAGTTCATAGGAAGAAACAAGAGTGGATACAAACCTTGTTTAACTACTGCTTGGCTGTTCTGTAGACTGAAATGAAGTTTCAAATCATGAGTTCTTCAAAAGATCACCACTTTAGTGGAGGAGTGGACTAGTGGTTAGGGTGATGGACTGTGGTTTTGGCGAACTGAGAAACTGAGTTCAATTCCCACTTTAGACACAAACAGCTCTTTTTGACTCTGGGCAAGTAACACTATTTTCATGCTGGTTTGCTTCAAATTGTTATAATTCTACTTTAGATATATTTTGTTCAGTACTTGAAAATGAGGATTCTGCTCTTTACTGAGGTAAATTCTAGGCATTCCAACCTTGTAACATTTCTCTGCTTTTCTCACCGATGGTGCTCCATTGAAATCTACAGAGAACTGAATGTTGGTTAGACAGGCAGTTTCACAGGAAGAAACAAAGGTGTATGTAAAGATCTCCACTTCAGAAAATGCCAGTTACTTTGCAAACTCTTTGTTAGAGCTGCTGTTGTAAATTCAAAATCTGCTTTCATGCTGGTTTGCTTCCAAGTGTTATAATTCTACTTTAGATATATTTTGTTCAGTACTTGAAAATTAGGATTCTGCTCTTTACTGAGGTAAATTCTAGGCATTCCAACCTTGTAACATTTCTCTGTTTTTCTCACCTATGGTGCTCCATTGAAATCTACAGAGCACTGAATGTTTGTTAGACTGGCAATTTCATAGGAAGAAACAGAGATGGATACAAACCTTGTTTAGCTACTGCTTGGCTGTTCTGTAGACTGAAATTAAGTTTCAAATCATGAGCTCTTCAAAAAGATCGCCACGTTAGTGGAGGAGTGGACTAGTGATGGACTGTGGTTTTGGCGAACTGAGAAACTGAGTTCAATTCCCACTTTAAACACAAACAGCTCTTTTTGACTCTGGGCAAGTAACACTATTTTCATGCTGGTTTGCTTCAAATTGTTATAATTCTACTTTAGATATATTTTGTTCAGTACTTGAAAATGAGGATTCTGCTCTTTACTGAGGTAAATTCTAGGCATTCCAACCTTGTAACATTTCTCTGTTTTTCTCACCTATGGTGCTCCATTGAAATCTACAGAGCACTGAATGTTTGTTAGACTGGCAGTTTCATAGGAAGAAACAGAGATGGATACAAACCTTGTATAGCTACTGCTTGGCTGTTCTGTAGACTGAAATTAAGTTTCAAATCATGAGATCTTCAAAAAGATCATCACTTTAGTGGAGGAGTGGACTAGTGGTTTAGGGTGATGGACTGTGGTCTTGGGAACTGAGAAACTGAGTTCAATTCTCACTTTAGACACAAACAGCTCTGTTTCACTCTGGGCAAGTAACACTATTTTCATGCTGGTTTGCTTCAAATTGTTATAATTCTACTTTAGATATATTTTGTTCAGTACTTGAAAATGAGGATTCTGCTCTTTACTGAGGTAAATTCTAGGCATTCCAACCTTGTAACATTTCTCTGCTTTTCTCACCGATGGTGCTCCATTGAAATCTACAGAGAACTGAATGTTTGTTAGACTGGCAGTTTCATAGGAAGAAACAGAGATGGATACAAACCTTGTTTAGCTACTGCTTGGCTGTTCTGTAGACTGAAATTAAGTTTCAAATCATGAGCTCTTCAAAAAGATCGCCACGTTAGTGGAGGAGTGGACTAGTGATGGACTGTGGTTTTGGCGAACTGAGAAACTGAGTTCAATTCCCACTTTAAACACAAACAGCTCTTTTTGACTCTGGGCAAGTAACACTATTTTCATGCTGGTTTGCTTCAAATTGTTATAATTCTACTTTAGATATATTTTGTTCAGTACTTGAAAATGAGGATTCTGCTCTTTACTGAGGTAAATTCTAGGCATTCCAACCTTGTAACATTTCTCTGTTTTTCTCACCTATGGTGCTCCATTGAAATCTACAGAGCACTGAATGTTTGTTAGACTGGCAGTTTCATAGGAAGAAACAAAGGTGGATACAAACCTTGTTTAGCTACTCCTTGGCTGTTCTGTAGACTGAAATGAAGTTTCAAATCATGAGTTCTTCAAAAAGATCACCACTTTAGTGGAGGAGTGGACTAGTGGTTAGGGTGATGGACTTTGGTCTTGGGGAACTGAGAAACTGAGTTCAATTCCCACTTTAGACACAAACAGCTCTTTTTGACTCTGGGCAAGTAACACTATTTTCATGCTGGTTTGCTTCAAATTGTTATAATTCTACTTTAGATATATTTTGTTCAGTACTTGAAAAGGAGGATTCTACTCTTTACTGAGGTAAATTCTAGGCATTCCAACCTTGTAACATTTCTCTGCTTTTCTCACCTATGGTGCTCCATTGATATCTACAGAGCACTGAATGTTGGTTAGACAGGCAGTTTCACAGGAAGAAACAGAGGTGTATGTAAAGATCTCCACTTCAGAAAATGCCAGTTACTTTGCAAACCCTTTGTTAGAGCTGCTGTTGTAATTTCAAAATCTGCTTTCATGCTTGTTTGCTTCCAAGTGTTATAATTCTACTTTAGATATATTTTGTTCAGTACTTTAAAATGAGGATTCTGCTCTTTACTGAGGCAAATTCTTGGCTTTCCAACCTTGTAACATTTCTCTGCTTTTCTCACCATTGAAATCTACAGAGCACTGAATGTTTGTTAGACTGGCAGTCTCATAGGAAGAAACAAAGTTGGATACAAACCTTGTTTAACTACTGCTTGGCTGTTCTGTAGACTGAAATGAAGTTTCAAATCATGAGTTCTTCAAAATGATCACCACTTTAGTGGAGGAGTGGACTAGTGGTTAGGGTGATGGACTTGGTTTTGGGAACTGAGAAACTGAGTTCAATTCCCACTTTAGACACAAACAGCTCTTTTTGACTCTGGGCAAGTAACACTATTTTCATGCTGGTTTGCTTCAAATTGTTATAATTCTACTTTAGATATATTTTGTTCAGTACTTGAAAATGAGGATTCTGCTCTTTACTGAGGTAAATTCTAGGCATTCCAACCTTGTAACATTTCTCTGCTTTTCTCACCTATGGTGCTCCATTGATATCTACAGAGCACTGAATGTTGGTTAGACAGGCAGTTTCACAGGAAGAAACAGAGGTGTATGTAAAGATCTCCACTTCAGAAAATGCCAGTTACTTTGCAAACCCTTTGTTAGAGCTGCTGTTGTAATTCAAAATCTGCTTTCATGCTGGTTTGCTTCCAAGTGTTATAATTCTACTTTAGATATATTTTGTTCAGTACTTGAAAATGAGGATTCTGCTCTTTACTGAGGTAAATTCTAGGCATTCCAACCTTGTAACATTTCTCTGCTTTTCTCACCTATGGTGCTCCATTGAAATCTACAGAGCACTGAATGTTTGTTAGACTGGCAGTTCATAGGAAGAAACAGAGATGGATACAAACCTTGTTTAGCTACTGCTTGGCTGTTCTGTAGACTGAAATTAAGTTTCAAATCATGAGCTCTTCAAAATGTTCACCACTTTAGTGGAGGAGTGGACTAGTGGTTAGGGTGTTGGACTTTGGTTTTGGGGAACTGAGAAACTGAGTTCAATTCCCACTTTAGACACAAACAGCTCTTTTTGACTCTGGGCAAGTAACACTATTTTCATGCTGGTTTGCTTCAAATTGTTATAATTCTACTTTAGATATATTTTGTTCAGTACTTGAAAATGAGGATTCTGCTCTTTACTGAGGTAAATTCTAGGCATTCCAACCTTGTAACATTTCTCTGTTTTTCTCACCTATGGTGCTCCATTGAAATCTACAGAGCACTGAATGTTTGTTAGACTGGCAGTTTCATAGGAAGAAACAGAGATGGATACAAACCTTGTTTAGCTACTGCTTGGCTGTTCTGTAGACTGAAATTAAGTTTCAAATCATGAGCTCTTCAAAAAGATCGCCACGTTAGTGGAGGAGTGGACTAGTGATGGACTGTGGTTTTGGCGAACTGAGAAACTGAGTTCAATTCCCACTTTAAACACAAACAGCTCTTTTTGACTCTGGGCAAGTAACACTATTTTCATGCTGGTTTGCTTCAAATTGTTATAATTCTACTTTAGATATATTTTGTTCAGTACTTGAAAATGAGGGATTCTGCTCTTTACTGAGGTAAATTCTAGGCATTCCAACCTTGTAACATTTCTCTGTTTTTCTCACCTATGGTGCTCCATTGAAATCTACAGAGCACTGAATGTTTGTTAGACTGGCAGTTTCATAGGAAGAAAGAGATGGATACAAACCTTGTTTAGCTACTCCTTGGCTGTTCTGTAGACTGAAATGAAGTTTCAAATCATGAGATCTTCAAAAAGATCACCACTTTAGTGGAGGAGTGGACTAGTGGTTAGGGTGATGGACTGTGGTCTTGGGGAACTGAGAAACTGAGTTCAATTCTCACTTTAGACACAAACAGCTCTTTTTGACTCTGGGCAAGTAACACTATTTTCATGCTGGTTTGCTTCAAATTGTTATAATTCTACTTTAGATATATTTTGTTCAGTACTTGAAAATGAGGATTCTGCTCTTTACTGAGGTAAATTCTAGGCATTCCAACCTTGTAACATTTCTCTGCTTTTCTCACCTATGGTGCTCCATTGAAATCTACAGAGCACTGAATGTTTGTTAGACTGGCAGTTTCATAGGAAGAAACAGAGATGGATACAAACCTTGTTTAGCTACTGCTTGGCTGTTCTGTAGACTGAAATTAAGTTTCAAATCATGAGCTCTTCAAAAAGATCGCCACGTTAGTGGAGGAGTGGACTAGTGATGGACTGTGGTTTGGCGAACTGAGAAACTGAGTTCAATTCCCACTTTAAACACAAACAGCTCTTTTTGACTCTGGGCAAGTAACACTATTTTCATGCTGGTTTGCTTCAAATTGTTATAATTCTACTTTAGATATATTTTGTTCAGTACTTGAAAATGAGGATTCTGCTCTTTACTGAGGTAAATTCTAGGCATTCCAACCTTGTAACATTTCTCTGTTTTTCTCACCTATGGTGCTCCATTGAAATCTACAGAGCACTGAATGTTTGTTAGACTGGCAGTTTCATAGGAAGAAACAAAGGTGGATACAAACCTTGTTTAGCTACTCCTTGGCTGTTCTGTAGACTGAAATGAAGTTTCAAATCATGAGTTCTTCAAAAAGATCACCACTTTAGTGGAGGAGTGGACTAGTGGTTAGGGTGATGGACTTTGGTCTTGGGGAACTGAGAAACTGAGTTCAATTCCCACTTTAGACACAAACAGCTCTTTTTGACTCTGGGCAAGTAACACTATTTTCATGCTGGTTTGCTTCAAATTGTTATAATTCTACTTTAGATATATTTTGCTCAGTACTTGAAAAGGAGGATTCTACTCTTTACTGAGGTAAATTCTAGGCATTCCAACCTTGTAACATTTCTCTGCTTTTCTCACCTATGGTGCTCCATTGATATCTACAGAGCACTGAATGTTGGTTAGACAGGCAGTTTCACAGGAAGAAACAGAGGTGTATGTAAAGATCTCCACTTCAGAAAATGCCAGTTACTTTGCAAACCCTTTGTTAGAGCTGCTGTTGTAATTTCAAAATCTGCTTTCATGCTTGTTTGCTTCCAAGTGTTATAATTCTACTTTAGATATATTTTGTTCAGTACTTGAAAATGAGGATTCTGCTCTTTACTGAGGACAAATTCTTGGCTTTCCAACCTTGTAACATTTCTCTGCTTTTCTCACCATTGAAATCTACAGAGCACTGAATGTTTGTTAGACTGGCAGTCTCATAGGAAGAAACAAAGTTGGATACAAACCTTGTTTAACTACTGCTTGGCTGTTCTGTAGACTGAAATGAAGTTTCAAATCATGAGTTCTTCAAAATGATCACCACTTTAGTGGAGGAGTGGACTAGTGGTTGGGTGATGGACTGTGGTCTTGAGAAACTGAGTTCAATTCTCACTTTAGACACAAACAGCTCTGTTTGCACTCTGGGCAAGTAACACTAT
Source organism: Microcaecilia unicolor (assembly GCF_901765095.1). Lineage (NCBI taxonomy): Eukaryota > Metazoa > Chordata > Amphibia > Gymnophiona > Siphonopidae > Microcaecilia > Microcaecilia unicolor. The sequence continues at coordinate 49,986 of NW_021963095.1, read as the reverse complement.
TTTCATGCTGGTTTGCTTCAAATTGTTATAATTCTACTTTAGATATATTTTGTTCAGTACTTGAAAATGAGGATTCTGCTCTTTACTGAGGTAAATTCTAGGCATTCCAACCTTGTAACATTTCTCTGCTTTTCTCACCGATGGTGCTCCATTGAAATCTACAGAGAACTGAATGTTGGTTAGACAGGCAGTTTCACAGGAAGAAACAAAGGTGTATGTAAAGATCTCCACTTCAGAAAATGCCAGTTACTTTGCAAACTCTTTGTTAGAGCTGCTGTTGTAAATTCAAAATCTGCTTTCATGCTGGTTTGCTTCCAAGTGTTATAATTCTACTTTAGATATATTTTGTTCAGTACTTGAAAATGAGGATTCTGCTCTTTACTGAGGTAAATTCTAGGCATTCCAACCTTGTAACATTTCTCTGTTTTCTCACCTATGGTGCTCCATTGAAATCTACAGAGCACTGAATGTTTGTTAGACTGGCAGTTTCATAGGAAGAAACAGAGATGGATACAAACCTTGTTTAGCTACTGCTTGGCTGTTCTGTAGACTGAAATTAAGTTTCAAATCATGAGCTCTTCAAAAAGATCGCCACGTTAGTGGAGGAGTGGACTAGTGATGGACTGTGGTTTTGGCGAACTGAGAAACTGAGTTCAATTCCCACTTTAAACACAAACAGCTCTTTTTGACTCTGGGCAAGTAACACTATTTTCATGCTGGTTTGCTTCAAATTGTTATAATTCTACTTTAGATATATTTTGTTCAGTACTTGAAAATGAGGATTCTGCTCTTTACTGAGGTAAATTCTAGGCATTCCAACCTTGTAACATTTCTCTGTTTTTCTCACCTATGGTGCTCCATTGAAATCTACAGAGCACTGAATGTTTGTTAGACTGGCAGTTTCATAGGAAGAAACAAAGGATGGATACAAACCTTGTTTAGCTACTGCCTTGGCTGTTCTGTAGACTGAAATGAAGTTTCAAATCATGAGATTCTTCAAAAAGATCACACTTTAGTGGAGGAGTGGACTAGTGGTTAGGGTGATGGACTTTGGTCTTGGGAACTGAGAAACTGAGTTCAATTCCCACTTTAGACACAAACAGCTCTTTTTGACTCTGGGCAAGTAACACTATTTTCATGCTGGTTTGCTTCAAATTGTTATAATTCTACTTTAGATATATTTTGTTCAGTACTTGAAAATGAGGATTCTGCTCTTTACTGAGGTAAATTCTAGGCATTCCAACCTTGTAACATTTCTCTGCTTTTCTCACCTATGGTGCTCCATTGATATCTACAGAGCACTGAATGTTGGTTAGACAGGCAGTTTCACAGGAAGAAACAGAGGTGTATGTAAAGATCTCCACTTCAGAAGTTACTGCAATCAGAAAATGCCAGTTACTTTGCAAACCCTTTGTTAGAGCTGCTGTTGTAAATTCAAAATCTGCTTTCATGCTTGTTTGCTTCCAAGTGTTATAATTCTACTTTAGATATATTTTGTTCAGTACTTGAAAATGAGGATTCTGCTCTTTACTGAGGTAAATTCTAGGCATTCCAACCTTGTAACATTTCTCTGCTTTTCTCACCTATGGTGCTCCATTGAAATCTACAGAGCACTGAATGTTTGTTAGACTGGCAGTTTCATAGGAAGAAACAGAGATGGATACAAACCTTGTTTAGCTACTGCTTGGCTGTTCTGTAGACTGAAATTAAGTTTCAAATCATGAGCTCTTCAAAAAGATCGCCACGTTAGTGGAGGAGTGGACTAGTGATGGACTGTGGTTTTGGCGAACTGAGAAACTGAGTTCAATTCCCACTTTAAACACAAACAGCTCTTTTTGACTCTGGGCAAGTAACACTATTTTCATGCTGGTTTGCTTCAAATTGTTATAATTCTACTTTAGATATATTTTGTTCAGTACTTGAAAATGAGGATTCTGCTCTTTACTGAGGTAAATTCTAGGCATTCCAACCTTGTAACATTTCTCTGTTTTTCTCACCTATGGTGCTCCATTGAAATCTACAGAGCACTGAATGTTTGTTAGACTGGCAGTTTCATAGGAAGAAACAAAGGTGGATACAAACCTTGTTTAGCTACTCCTTGGCTGTTCTGTAGACTGAAATGAAGTTTCAAATCATGAGTTCTTCAAAAAGATCACCACTTTAGTGGAGGAGTGGACTAGTGGTTAGGGTGATGGACTTTGGTCTTGGGGAATTGAGAAACTGAGTTCAATTCCCACTTTAGACACAAACAGCTCTTTTTGACTCTGGGCAAGTAACACTATTTTCATGCTGGTTTGCTTCAAATTGTTATAATTCTACTTTAGATATATTTTGTTCAGTACTTGAAAATGAGGATTCTACTCTTTACTGAGGTAAATTCTAGGCATTCCAACCTTGTAACATTTCTCTGCTTTCCTCAGCTATGGTGCTCCATTGATATCTACAGAGCACTGAATGTTGGTTAGACAGGCAGTTTCACAGGAAGAAACAGAGGTGTATGTAAAGATCTCCACTTCAGAAAATGCCAGTTACTTTGCAAACCCTTTGTTAGAGCTGCTGTTGTAATTTCAAAATCTGCTTTCATGCTTGTTTGCTTCCAAGTGTTGTAATTCTACTTTAGATATATTTTGTTCAGTACTTGAAAATGAGGATTCTGCTCTTTACTGAGGCAAATTCTTGGCTTTCCAACCTTGTAACATTTCTCTGCTTTTCTCACCATTGAAATCTACAGAGCACTGAATGTTTGTTAGACTGGCAGTCTCATAGCAAGAAACAAAGGTGGATACAAACCTTGTTTAACTACTGCTTGGCTGTTCTGTAGACTGAAATGACGTTTCAAATCATGAGTTCTTCAAAATGTTCACCACTTTAGTGGAGGAGTGGACTAGTGGTTAGGGTGTTGGACTTTGGTTTTGGGGAACTGAGAAACTGAGTTCAATTCCCACTTTAGACACAAACAGCTCTTTTTGACTCTGGGCAAGTAACACTATTTTCATGCTGGTTTGCTTCCAAGTGTTATAATTCTACTTTAGATATATTTTGTTCAGTACTTGAAAATGAGGATTCTGCTCTTTACTGAGGTAAATTCTAGGCATTCCAACCTTGTAACATTTCTCTGTTTTTCTCACCTATGGTGCTCCATTGAAATCTACAGAGCACTGAATGTTTGTTAGACTGGCAGTTTCATAGGAAGAAACAGAGATGGATACAAACCTTGTATAGCTACTGCTTGGCTGTTCTGTAGACTGAAATTAAGTTTCAAATCATGAGATCTTCAAAAAGATCACCACTTTAGTGGAGGAGTGGACTAGTGGTTAGGGTGATGGACTGTGGTCTTGGGGAACTGAGAAACTGAGTTCAATTCCCACTTTAGACACAAACAGCTCTTTTTGACTCTGGGCAAGTAACACTATTTTCATGCTGGTTTGCTTCAAATTGTTATAATTCTACTTTAGATATATTTTGTTCAGTACTTGAAAATGAGGATTCTGCTCTTTACTGAGGTAAATTCTAGGCATTCCAACCTTGTAACATTTCTCTGTTTTTCTCACCTATGGTGCTCCATTGAAATCTACAGAGCACTGAATGTTTGTTAGACTGGCAGTTTCATAGGAAGAAACAGAGATGGATACAAACCTTGTATAGCTACTGCTTGGCTGTTCTGTAGACTGAAATTAAGTTTCAAATCATGAGATCTTCAAAAAGATCCTCCACTTTAGTGGAGGAGTGGACTAGTGGTTGGGTGATGGACTGTGGTCTTGGACTGGGAACTGAGTTCAATTCCCACTTTAGACACAAACAGCTCTGTTTGACTCTGGGCAAGTAACACTATTTTCATGCTGGTTTGCTTCAAATTGTTATAATTCTACTTTAGATATATTTTGTTCAGTACTTGAAAATGAGGATTCTGCTCTTTACTGAGGTAAATTCTAGGCATTCCAACCTTGTAACATTTCTCTGCTTTTCTCACCTATGGTGCTCCATTGAAATCTACAGAGCACTGAATGTTTGTTAGACTGGCAGTTTCATAGGAAGAAACAGAGATGGATACAAACCTTGTTTAGCTACTGCTTGGCTGTTCTGTAGACTGAAATTAAGTTTCAAATCATGAGCTCTTCAAAAAGATCGCCACGTTAGTGGAGGAGTGGACTAGTGATGGACTGTGGTTTTGGCGAACTGAGAAACTGAGTTCAATTCCCACTTTAAACACAAACAGCTCTTTTTGACTCTGGGCAAGTAACACTATTTTCATGCTGGTTTGCTTCAAATTGTTATAATTCTACTTTAGATATATTTTGTTCAGTACTTGAAAATGAGGATTCTGCTCTTTACTGAGGTAAATTCTAGGCATTCCAACCTTGTAACATTTCTCTGTTTTTCTCACCTATGGTGCTCCATTGAAATCTACAGAGCACTGAATGTTTGTTAGACTGGCAGTTTCATAGGAAGAAACAGAGATGGATACAAACCTTGTTTAGCTACTGCTTGGCTGTTCTGTAGACTGAAATTAAGTTTCAAATCATGAGATCTTCAAAAAGATCACCACTTTAGTGGAGGAGTGGACTAGTGGTTAGGGTGATGGACTGTGGTCTTGGGGAACTGGGAAACTGAGTTCAATTCCCACTTTAGACACAAACAGCTCTTTTTGACTCTGGGCAAGTAACACTATTTTCATGCTGGTTTGCTTCCAAGTGTTATAATTCTACTTTAGATATATTTTGTTCAGTACTTGAAAATGAGGATTCTGCTCTTTACTGAGGTAAATTCTAGGCATTCCAACCTTGTAACATTTCTCTGCTTTTCTCACCTATGGTGCTCCATTGATATCTACAGAGCACTGAATGTTGGTTAGACAGGCAGTTTCACAGGAAGAAACAGAGGTGTATGTAAAGATCTCCACTTCAGAAAATGCCAGTTACTTTGCAAACCCTTTGTTAGAGCTGCTGTTGTAAATTCAAAATCTGCTTTCATGCTGGTTTGCTTCCAAGTGTTATAATTCTACTTTAGATATATTTTGTTCAGTACTTGAAAATGAGGATTCTGCTCTTTACTGAGGTAAATTCTAGGCATTCCAACCTTGTAACATTTCTCTGTTTTCTCACCTATGGTGCTCCATTGAAATCTACAGAGCACTGAATGTTTGTTAGACTGGCAGTTTCATAGGAAGAAACAGAGATGGATACAAACCTTGTTTAGCTACTGCTTGGCTGTTCTGTAGACTGAAATTAAGTTTCAAATCATGAGCTCTTCAAAAAGATCACCACTTTAGTGGAGGAGTGGACTAGTGGTTAGGGTGATGGACTGTGGTCTTGGGGAACTGAGAAACTGAGTTCAATTCCCACTTTAGACACAAACAGCTCTTTTTGACTCTGGGCAAGTAACACTATTTTCATGCTGGTTTGCTTCAAATTGTTATAATTCTACTTTAGATATATTTTGTTCAGTACTTGAAAATGAGGATTCTGCTCTTTACTGAGGTAAATTCTAGGCATTCCAACCTTGTAACATTTCTCTGCTTTTCTCACCTATGGTGCTCCATTGAAATCTACAGAGCACTGAATGTTTGTTAGACTGGCAGTTTCATAGGAAGAAACAGAGATGGATACAAACCTTGTTTAGCTACTGCTTGGCTGTTCTGTAGACTGAAATTAAGTTTCAAATCATGAGCTCTTCAAAAAGATCGCCACGTTAGTGGAGGAGTGGACTAGTGATGGACTGTGGTTTTGGCGAACTGAGAAACTGAGTTCAATTCCCACTTTAAACACAAACAGCTCTTTTTGACTCTGGGCAAGTAACACTATTTTCATGCTGGTTTGCTTCAAATTGTTATAATTCTACTTTAGATATATTTTGTTCAGTACTTGAAAATGAGGGTTCTGCTCTTTACTGAGGTAAATTCTAGGCATTCCAACCTTGTAACATTTCTCTGTTTTTCTCACCTATGGTGCTCCATTGAAATCTACAGAGCACTGAATGTTTGTTAGACTGGCAGTTTCATAGGAAGAAACAAAGGTGGATACAAACCTTGTTTAGCTACTCCTTGGCTGTTCTGTAGACTGAAATGAAGTTTCAAATCATGAGTTCTTCAAAAGATCACCACTTTAGTGGAGGAGTGGACTAGTGGTTAGGGTGATGGACTTTGGTCTTGGGGAATTGAGAAACTGAGTTCAATTCCCACTTTAGACACAAACAGCTCTTTTTGACTCTGGGCAAGTAACACTATTTTCATGCTGGTTTGCTTCAAATTGTTATAATTCTACTTTAGGATATATTTTGTTCAGCACTTGAAAAGGAGGATTCTACTCTTTACTGAGGTAAATTCTAGGCATTCCAACCTTGTAACATTTCTCTGCTTTTCTCACCTATGGTGCTCCATTGATATCTACAGAGCACTGAATGTTGGTTAGACAGGCAGTTTCACAGGAAGAAACAGAGGTGTATGTAAAGATCTCCACTTCAGAAAATGCCAGTTACTTTGCAAACCCTTTGTTAGAGCTGCTGTTGTAATTTCAAAATCTGCTTTCATGCTTGTTTGCTTCCAAGTGTTATAATTCTACTTTAGATATATTTTGTTCAGTACTTGAAAATGAGGATTCTGCTCTTTACTGAGGTAAATTCTAGGCATTCCAACCTTGTAACATTTCTCTGCTTTTCTCACCGATGGTGCTCCATTGAAATCTACAGAGAACTGAATGTTTGTTAGACTGGCAGTTTCATAGGAAGAAACAGAGATGGATACAAACCTTGTTTAGCTACTGCTTGGCTGTTCTGTAGACTGAAATTAAGTTTCAAATCATGAGCTCTTCAAAAAGATCGCCACGTTAGTGGAGGAGTGGACTAGTGATGGACTGTGGTTTTGGCGAACTGAGAAACTGAGTTCAATTCCCACTTTAAACACAAACAGCTCTTTTTGACTCTGGGCAAGTAACACTATTTTCATGCTGGTTTGCTTCAAATTGTTATAATTCTACTTTAGATATATTTTGTTCAGTACTTGAAAATGAGGGTTCTGCTCTTTACTGAGGTAAATTCTAGGCATTCCAACCTTGTAACATTTCTCTGTTTTTCTCACCTATGGTGCTCCATTGAAATCTACAGAGCACTGAATGTTTGTTAGACTGGCAGTTTCATAGGAAGAAACAAAGGTGGATACAAACCTTGTTTAGCTACTCCTTGGCTGTTCTGTAGACTGAAATGAAGTTTCAAATCATGAGTTCTTCAAAAAGATCACCACTTTAGTGGAGGAGTGGACTAGTGGTTAGGGTGATGGACTTTGGTCTTGGGGAATTGAGAAACTGAGTTCAATTCCCACTTTAGACACAAACAGCTCTGTTTCACTCTGGGCAAGTAACACTATTTTCATGCTGGTTTGCTTCAAATTGTTATAATTCTACTTTAGATATATTTTGTTCAGTACTTGAAAAGGAGGATTCTACTCTTTACTGAGGTAAATTCTAGGCATTCCAACCTTGTAACATTTCTCTGCTTTTCTCACCTATGGTGCTCCATTGATATCTACAGAGCACTGAATGTTGGTTAGACAGGCAGTTTCACAGGAAGAAACAGAGGTGTATGTAAAGATCTCCACTTCAGAAAATGCCAGTTACTTTGCAAACCCTTTGTTAGAGCTGCTGTTGTAATTTCAAAATCTGCTTTCATGCTTGTTGCTTCCAAGTGTTATAATTCTACTTTAGATATATTTTGTTCAGTACTTGAAAATGAGGATTCTGCTCTTTACTGAGACAAATTCTTGGCTTTCCAACCTTGTAACATTTCTCTGCTTTTCTCACCATTGAAATCTACAGAGCACTGAATGTTTGTTAGACTGGCAGTCTCATAGGAAGAAACAAAGTTGGATACAAACCTTGTTTAACTACTGCTTGGCTGTTCTGTAGACTGAAATGAAGTTTCAAATCATGAGTTCTTCAAAATGATCACCACTTTAGTGGAGGAGTGGACTAGTGGTTTGGGTGATGGACTGTGGTCTTGAGAAACTGAGTTCAATTCTCACTTTAGACACAAACAGCTCTGTTTCACTCTGGGCAAGTAACACTATTTTCATGCTGGTTTGCTTCAAATTGTTATAATTCTACTTTAGATATATTTTGTTCAGTACTTGAAAATGAGGATTCTGCTCTTTACTGAGGTAAATTCTAGGCATTCCAACCTTGTAACATTTCTCTGCTTTTCTCACCGATGGTGCTCCATTGAAATCTACAGAGAACTGAATGTTGGTTAGACAGGCAGTTTCACAGGAAGAAACAAAGGTGTATGTAAAGATCTCCACTTCAGAAAATGCCAGTTACTTTGCAAACTCTTTGTTAGAGCTGCTGTTGTAAATTCAAAATCTGCTTTCATGCTGGTTTGCTTCCAAGTGTTATAATTCTACTTTAGATATATTTTGTTCAGTACTTAAAATTAGGATTCTGCTCTTTACTGAGGTAAATTCTAGGCATTCCAACCTTGTAACATTTCTCTGTTTTTCTCACCTATGGTGCTCCATTGAAATCTACAGAGCACTGAATGTTTGTTAGACTGGCAATTTCATAGGAAGAAACAGAGATGGATACAAACCTTGTTTAGCTACTGATTGGCTGTTCTGTAGACTGAAATTAAGTTTGAAATCATGAGCTCTTCAAAAAGATCGCCACGTTAGTGGAGGAGTGGATTAGTGATGGACTGTGGTTTTGGCGAACTGAGAAACTGAGTTCAATTCCCACTTTAAACACAAACAGCTCTTTTTGACTCTGGGCAAGTAACACTATTTTCATGCTGGTTTGCTTCAAATTGTTATAATTCTACTTTAGATATATTTTGTTCAGTACTTGAAAATGAGGGTTGTGCTCTTTACTGAGGTAAATTCTAGGCATTCCAACCTTGTAACATTTCTCTGTTTTTCTCACCTATGGTGCTCCATTGAAATCTACAGAGCACTGAATGTTTGTTAGACTGGCAGTTTCATAGGAAGAAACAGAGATGGATACAAACCTTGTATAGCTACTGCTTGGCTGTTCTGTAGACTGAAATTAAGTTTCAAATCATGAGATCTTCAAAAAGATCATCACTTTAGTGGAGGAGTGGACTAGTGGTTTGGGTGATGGACTGTGGTCTTGAGAAACTGAGTTCAATTCTCACTTTAGACACAAACAGCTCTGTTTCACTCTGGGCAAGTAACACTATTTTCATGCTGGTTTGCTTCAAATTGTTATAATTCTACTTTAGATATATTTTGTTCAGTACTTGAAAATGAGGATTCTGCTCTTTACTGAGGTAAATTCTAGGCATTCCAACCTTGTAACATTTCTCTGCTTTTCTCACCGATGGTGCTCCATTGAAATCTACAGAGAACTGAATGTTTGTTAGACTGGCAGTTTCATAGGAAGAAACAGAGATGGATACAAACCTTGTTTAGCTACTGCTTGGCTGTTCTGTAGACTGAAATTAAGTTTCAAATCATGAGCTCTTCAAAAAGATCGCCACGTTAGTGGAGGAGTGGACTAGTGATGGACTGTGGTTTTGGCGAACTGAGAAACTGAGTTCAATTCCCACTTTAAACACAAACAGCTCTTTTTGACTCTGGGCAAGTAACACTATTTTCATGCTGGTTTGCTTCAAATTGTTATAATTCTACTTTAGATATATTTTGTTCAGTACTTGAAAATGAGGGTTCTGCTCTTTACTGAGGTAAATTCTAGGCATTCCAACCTTGTAACATTTCTCTGTTTTTCTCACCTATGGTGCTCCATTGAAATCTACAGAGCACTGAATGTTTGTTAGACTGGCAGTTTCATAGGAAGAAACAAAGGTGGATACAAACCTTGTTTAGCTACTGCTTGGCTGTTCTGTAGACTGAAATGAAGTTTCAAATCATGAGTTCTTCAAAAAGATCACCACTTTAGTGGAGGAGTGGACTAGTGGTTAGGGTGATGGACTTTGGTCTTGGGGAATTGAGAAACTGAGTTCAATTCCCACTTTAGACACAAACAGCTCTTTTTGACTCTGGGCAAGTAACACTATTTTCATGCTGGTTTGCTTCAAATTGTTATAATTCTACTTTAGATATATTTTGTTCAGCTACTTGAAAAGGAGGATTCTACTCTTTACTGAGGTAAATTCTAGGCATTCCAACCTTGTAACATTTCTCTGCTTTTCTCACCTATGGTGCTCCATTGATATCTACAGAGCACTGAATGTTGGTTAGACAGGCAGTTTCACAGGAAGAAACAGAGGTGTATGTAAAGATCTCCACTTCAGAAAATGCCAGTTACTTTGCAAACCCTTTGTTAGAGCTGCTGTTGTAATTTCAAAATCTGCTTTCATGCTTGTTGCTTCCAAGTGTTATAATTCTACTTTAGATATATTTTGTTCAGTACTTGAAAATGAGGATTCTGCTCTTTACTGAGACAAATTCTTGGCTTTCCAACCTTGTAACATTTCTCTGCTTTTCTCACCATTGAAATCTACAGAGCACTGAATGTTTGTTAGACTGGCAGTCTCATAGGAAGAAACAGAGATGGATACAAACCTTGTTTAGCTACTGCTTGGCTGTTCTGTAGACTGAAATTAAGTTTCAAATCATGAGCTCTTCAAAAAGATCGCCACGTTAGTGGAGGAGTGGACTAGTGATGGACTGTGGTTTTGGCGAACTGAGAAACTGAGTTCAATTCCCACTTTAAACACAAACAGCTCTTTTTGACTCTGGGCAAGTAACACTATTTTCATGCTGGTTTGCTTCAAATTGTTATAATTCTACTTTAGATATATTTTGTTCAGTACTTGAAAATGAGGGTTCTGCTCTTTACTGAGGTAAATTCTAGGCATTCCAACCTTGTAACATTTCTCTGTTTTTCTCACCTATGGTGCTCCATTGAAATCTACAGAGCACTGAATGTTTGTTAGACTGGCAGTTTCATAGGAAGAAACAAAGGTGGATACAAACCTTGTTTAGCTACTCCTTGGCTGTTCTGTAGACTGAAATGAAGTTTCAAATCATGAGTTCTTCAAAAAGATCACCACTTTAGTGGAGGAGTGGACTAGTGGTTAGGGTGATGGACTTTGGTCTTGGGGAATTGAGAAACTGAGTTCAATTCCCACTTTAGACACAAACAGCTCTTTTTGACTCTGGGCAAGTAACACTATTTTCATGCTGGTTTGCTTCAAATTGTTATAATTCTACTTTAGATATATTTTGTTCAGTACTTGAAAATGAGGATTCTACTCTTTACTGAGGTAAATTCTAGGCATTCCAACCTTGTAACATTTCTCTGCTTTTCTCACCTATGGTGCTCCATTGATATCTACAGAGCACTGAATGTTGGTTAGACAGGCAGTTTCACAGGAAGAAACAGAGGTGTATGTAAAGATCTCCACTTCAGAAAATGCCAGTTACTTTGCAAACCCTTTGTTAGAGCTGCTGTTGTAATTTCAAAATCTGCTTTCATGCTTGTTGCTTCCAAGTGTTATAATTCTACTTTAGATATATTTTGTTCAGTACTTGAAAATGAGGATTCTGCTCTTTACTGAGACAAATTCTTGGCTTTCCAACCTTGTAACATTTCTCTGCTTTTCTCACCATTGAAATCTACAGAGCACTGAATGTTTGTTAGACTGGCAGTCTCATAGGAAGAAACAAAGTTGGATACAAACCTTGTTTAACTACTGCTTGGCTGTTCTGTAGACTGAAATGAAGTTTCAAATCATGAGTTCTTCAAAATGATCACCACTTTAGTGGAGGAGTGGACTAGTGGTTTGGGTGATGGACTGTGGTCTTGAGAAACTGAGTTCAATTCTCACTTTAGACACAAACAGCTCTGTTTCACTCTGGGCAAGTAACACTATTTTCATGCTGGTTTGCTTCAAATTGTTATAATTCTACTTTAGATATATTTTGTTCAGTACTTGAAAATGAGGATTCTGCTCTTTACTGAGGTAAATTCTAGGCATTCCAACCTTGTAACATTTCTCTGCTTTTCTCACCGATGGTGCTCCATTGAAATCTACAGAGAACTGAATGTTGGTTAGACAGGCAGTTTCACAGGAAGAAACAAAGGTGTATGTAAAGATCTCCACTTCAGAAAATGCCAGTTACTTTGCAAACTCTTTGTTAGAGCTGCTGTTGTAAATTCAAAATCTGCTTTCATGCTGGTTTGCTTCCAAGTGTTATAATTCTACTTTAGATATATTTTGTTCAGTACTTAAAATTAGGATTCTGCTCTTTACTGAGGTAAATTCTAGGCATTCCAACCTTGTAACATTTCTCTGTTTTTCTCACCTATGGTGCTCCATTGAAATCTACAGAGCACTGAATGTTTGTTAGACTGGCAATTTCATAGGAAGAAACAGAGATGGATACAAACCTTGTTTAGCTACTGATTGGCTGTTCTGTAGACTGAAATTAAGTTTGAAATCATGAGCTCTTCAAAAAGATCGCCACGTTAGTGGAGGAGTGGATTAGTGATGGACTGTGGTTTTGGCGAACTGAGAAACTGAGTTCAATTCCCACTTTAAACACAAACAGCTCTTTTTGACTCTTGGCAAGTAACACTATTTTCATGCTGGTTTGCTTCAAATTGTTATAATTCTACTTTAGATATATTTTGTTCAGTACTTGAAAATGAGGGTTGTGCTCTTTACTGAGGTAAATTCTAGGCATTCCAACCTTGTAACATTTCTCTGTTTTTCTCACCTATGGTGCTCCATTGAAATCTACAGAGCACTGAATGTTTGTTAGACTGGCAGTTTCATAGGAAGAAACAGAGATGGATACAAACCTTGTATAGCTACTGCTTGGCTGTTCTGTAGACTGAAATTAAGTTTCAAATCATGAGATCTTCAAAAAGATCATCACTTTAGTGGAGGAGTGGACTAGTGGTTTGGGTGATGGACTGTGGTCTTGAGAAACTGAGTTCAATTCTCACTTTAGACACAAACAGCTCTGTTTCACTCTGGGCAAGTAACACTATTTTCATGCTGGTTTGCTTCAAATTGTTATAATTCTACTTTAGATATATTTTGTTCAGTACTTGAAAATGAGGATTCTGCTCTTTACTGAGGTAAATTCTAGGCATTCCAACCTTGTAACATTTCTCTGCTTTTCTCACCGATGGTGCTCCATTGAAATCTACAGAGAACTGAATGTTGGTTAGACAGGCAGTTTCACAGGAAGAAACAAGGTGGATACAAACCTTGTTTAGCTACTGCTTGGCTGTTCTGTAGACTGAAATTAAGTTTCAAATCATGAGCTCTTCAAAAAGATCGCCACGTTAGTGGAGGAGTGGACTAGTGATGGACTGTGGTCTTGGCGAACTGAGAAACTGAGTTCAATTCCCACTTTAAACACAAACAGCTCTTTTTGACTCTGGGCAAGTAACACTATTTTCATGCTGGTTTGCTTCAAATTGTTATAATTCTACTTTAGATATATTTTGTTCAGTACTTGAAAATGAGGATTCTGCTCTTTACTGAGGTAAATTCTAGGCATTCCAACCTTGTAACATTTCTCTGTTTTTCTCACCTATGGTGCTCCATTGAAATCTACAGAGCACTGAATGTTTGTTAGACTGGCAGTTTCATAGGAAGAAACAAAGGTGGATACAAACCTTGTTTAGCTACTCCTTGGCTGTTCTGTAGACTGAAATGAAGTTTCAAATCATGAGTTCTTCAAAAAGATCACCACTTTAGTGGAGGAGTGGACTAGTGGTTAGGGTGATGGACTTTGGTCTTGGGGAATTGAGAAACTGAGTTCAATTCCCACTTTAGACACAAACAGCTCTTTTTGACTCTGGGCAAGTAACACTATTTTCATGCTGGTTTGCTTCAAATTGTTATAATTCTACTTTAGATATATTTTGTTCAGCACTTGAAAAGGAGGATTCTACTCTTTACTGAGGTAAATTCTAGGCATTCCAACCTTGTAACATTTCTCTGCTTTTCTCACCTATGGTGCTCCATTGATATCTACAGAGCACTGAATGTTGGTTAGACAGGCAGTTTCACAGGAAGAAACAGAGGTGTATGTAAAGATCTCCACTTCAGAAAATGCCAGTTACTTTGCAAACCCTTTGTTAGAGCTGCTGTTGTAATTTCAAAATCTGCTTTCATGCTTGTTGCTTCCAAGTGTTATAATTCTACTTTAGATATATTTTGTTCAGTACTTGAAAATGAGGATTCTGCTCTTTACTGAGGTAAATTCTTAGGCTTTCCAACCTTGTAACATTTCTCTGCTTTTCTCACCATTGAAATCTACAGAGCACTGAATGTTTGTTAGACTGGCAGTTTCATAGGAAGAAACAGAGATGGATACAAACCTTGTTTAGCTACTGCTTGGCTGTTCTGTAGACTGAAATTAAGTTTCAAATCATGAGCTCTTCAAAAAGATCGCCACGTTAGTGGAGGAGTGGACTAGTGATGGACTGTGGTTTTGGCGAACTGAGAAACTGAGTTCAATTCCCACTTTAAACACAAACAGCTCTTTTTGACTCTGGGCAAGTAACACTATTTTCATGCTGGTTTGCTTCAAATTGTTATAATTCTACTTTAGATATATTTTGTTCAGTACTTGAAAATGAGGGTTCTGCTCTTTACTGAGGTAAATTCTAGGCATTCCAACCTTGTAACATTTCTCTGTTTTTCTCACCTATGGTGCTCCATTGAAATCTACAGAGCACTGAATGTTTGTTAGACTGGCAGTTTCATAGGAAGAAACAAAGGTGGATACAAACCTTGTTTAGCTACTCCTTGGCTGTTCTGTAGACTGAAATGAAGTTTCAAATCATGAGTTCTTCAAAAAGATCACCACTTTAGTGGAGGAGTGGACTAGTGGTTAGGGTGATGGACTTTGGTCTTGGGGAATTGAGAAACTGAGTTCAATTCCCACTTTAGACACAAACAGCTCTTTTTGACTCTGGGCAAGTAACACTATTTTCATGCTGGTTTGCTTCAAATTGTTATAATTCTACTTTAGGTATATTTTGTTCAGCACTTGAAAAGGAGGATTCTACTCTTTACTGAGGTAAATTCTAGGCATTCCAACCTTGTAACATTTCTCTGCTTTTCTCACCTATGGTGCTCCATTGATATCTACAGAGCACTGAATGTTGGTTAGACAGGCAGTTTCACAGGAAGAAACAGAGGTGTATGTAAAGATCTCCACTTCAGAAAATGCCAGTTACTTTGCAAACCCTTTGTTAGAGCTGCTGTTGTAATTTCAAAATCTGCTTTCATGCTTGTTGCTTCCAAGTGTTATAATTCTACTTTAGATATATTTTGTTCAGTACTTGAAAATGAGGATTCTGCTCTTTACTGAGACAAATTCTAGGCATTCCAACCTTGTAACATTTCTCTGCTTTTCTCACCATTGAAATCTACAGAGCACTGAATGTTTGTTAGACTGGCAGTCTCATAGGAAGAAACAAAGTTGGATACAAACCTTGTTTAACTACTGCTTGGCTGTTCTGTAGACTGAAATGAAGTTTCAAATCATGAGTTCTTCAAAATGATCACCACTTTAGTGGAGGAGTGGACTAGTGGTTTGGGTGATGGACTGTGGTCTTGAGAAACTGAGTTCAATTCTCACTTTAGACACAAACAGCTCTGTTTCACTCTGGGCAAGTAACACTATTTTCATGCTGGTTTGCTTCAAATTGTTATAATTCTACTTTAGATATATTTTGTTCAGTACTTGAAAATGAGGATTCTGCTCTTTACTGAGGTAAATTCTAGGCATTCCAACCTTGTAACATTTCTCTGCTTTTCTCACCGATGGTGCTCCATTGAAATCTACAGAGAACTGAATGTTGGTTAGACAGGCAGTTTCACAGGAAGAAACAAAGGTGTATGTAAAGATCTCCACTTCAGAAAATGCCAGTTACTTTGCAAACTCTTTGTTAGAGCTGCTGTTGTAAATTCAAAATCTGCTTTCATGCTGGTTTGCTTCCAAGTGTTATAATTCTACTTTAGATATATTTTGTTCAGTACTTAAAATTAGGATTCTGCTCTTTACTGAGGTAAATTCTAGGCATTCCAACCTTGTAACATTTCTCTGTTTTTCTCACCTATGGTGCTCCATTGAAATCTACAGAGCACTGAATGTTTGTTAGACTGGCAATTTCATAGGAAGAAACAGAGATGGATACAAACCTTGTTTAGCTACTGATTGGCTGTTCTGTAGACTGAAATTAAGTTTGAAATCATGAGCTCTTCAAAAAGATCGCCACGTTAGTGGAGGAGTGGATTAGTGATGGACTGTGGTTTTGGCGAACTGAGAAACTGAGTTCAATTCCCACTTTAAACACAAACAGCTCTTTTTGACTCTTGGCAAGTAACACTATTTTCATGCTGGTTTGCTTCAAATTGTTATAATTCTACTTTAGATATATTTTGTTCAGTACTTGAAAATGAGGGTTGTGCTCTTTACTGAGGTAAATTCTAGGCATTCCAACCTTGTAACATTTCTCTGTTTTTCTCACCTATGGTGCTCCATTGAAATCTACAGAGCACTGAATGTTTGTTAGACTGGCAGTTTCATAGGAAGAAACAGAGATGGATACAAACCTTGTATAGCTACTGCTTGGCTGTTCTGTAGACTGAAATTAAGTTTCAAATCATGAGATCTTCAAAAAGATCATCACTTTAGTGGAGGAGTGGACTAGTGGTTTGGGTGATGGACTGTGGTCTTGAGAAACTGAGTTCAATTCTCACTTTAGACACAAACAGCTCTGTTTCACTCTGGGCAAGTAACACTATTTTCATGCTGGTTTGCTTCAAATTGTTATAATTCTACTTTAGATATATTTTGTTCAGTACTTGAAAATGAGGATTCTGCTCTTTACTGAGGTAAATTCTAGGCATTCCAACCTTGTAACATTTCTCTGCTTTTCTCACCGATGGTGCTCCATTGAAATCTACAGAGAACTGAATGTTTGTTAGACTGGCAGTTTCATAGGAAGAAACAGAGATGGATACAAACCTTGTTTAGCTACTGCCTTGGCTGTTCTGTAGACTGAAATTAAGTTTCAAATCATGAGCTCTTCAAAAAGATCGCCACGTTAGTGGAGGAGTGGACTAGTGATGGACTGTGGTTTTGGCGAACTGAGAAACTGAGTTCAATTCCCACTTTAGACACAAACAGCTCTTTTTGACTCTGGGCAAGTAACACTATTTTCATGCTGGTTTGCTTCAAATTGTTATAATTCTACTTTAGATATATTTTGTTCAGTACTTGAAAATGAGGATTCTGCTCTTTACTGAGGTAAATTCTAGGCATTCCAACCTTGTAACATTTCTCTGTTTTTCTCACCTATGGTGCTCCATTGAAATCTACAGAGCACTGAATGTTTGTTAGACTGGCAGTTTCATAGGAAGAAACAAAGGTGGATACAAACCTTGTTTAGCTACTCCTTGGCTGTTCTGTAGACTGAAATTAAGTTTCAAATCATGAGATCTTCAAAAAGATCACCACTTTAGTGGAGGAGTGGACTAGTGGTTAGGGTGATGGACTTTGGTCTTGGGGAACTAAGAAACTGAGTTCAATTCCCACTTTAGACACAAACAGCTCTTTTTGACTCTGGGCAAGTAACACTATTTTCATGCTGGTTTGCTTCAAATTGTTATAATTCTACTTTAGGTATATTTTGTTCAGCACTTGAAAAGGAGGATTCTACTCTTTACTGAGGTAAATTCTAGGCATTCCAACCTTGTAACATTTCTCTGCTTTCCTCAGCTATGGTGCTCCATTGATATCTACAGAGCACTGAATGTTGGTTAGACAGGCAGTTTCACAGGAAGAAACAGAGGTGTATGTAAAGATCTCCACTTCAGAAAATGCCAGTTACTTTGCAAACCCTTTGTTAGAGCTGCTGTTGTAATTTCAAAATCTGCTTTCATGCTTGTTGCTTCCAAGTGTTATAATTCTACTTTAGATATATTTTGTTCAGTACTTGAAAATGAGGATTCTGCTCTTTACTGAGACAAATTCTTGGCTTTCCAACCTTGTAACATTTCTCTGCTTTTCTCACCATTGAAATCTACAGAGCACTGAATGTTTGTTAGACTGGCAGTCTCATAGGAAGAAACAAAGTTGGATACAAACCTTGTTTAACTACTGCTTGGCTGTTCTGTAGACTGAAATGAAGTTTCAAATCATGAGTTCTTCAAAATGATCACCACTTTAGTGGAGGAGTGGACTAGTGGTTTGGGTGATGGACTGTGGTCTTGAGAAACTGAGTTCAATTCTCACTTTAGACACAAACAGCTCTGTTTCACTCTGGGCAAGTAACACTATTTTCATGCTGGTTTGCTTCAAATTGTTATAATTCTACTTTAGATATATTTTGTTCAGTACTTGAAAATGAGGATTCTGCTCTTTACTGAGGTAAATTCTAGGCATTCCAACCTTGTAACATTTCTCTGCTTTTCTCACCGATGGTGCTCCATTGAAATCTACAGAGAACTGAATGTTGGTTAGACAGGCAGTTTCACAGGAAGAAACAGAGGTGTATGTAAAGATCTCCACTTCAGAAAATGCCAGTTACTTTGCAAACTCTTTGTTAGAGCTGCTGTTGTAAATTCAAAATCTGCTTTCATGCTGGTTTGCTTCCAAGTGTTATAATTCTACTTTAGATATATTTTGTTCAGTACTTAAAATTAGGATTCTGCTCTTTACTGAGGTAAATTCTAGGCATTCCAACCTTGTAACATTTCTCTGTTTTTCTCACCTATGGTGCTCCATTGAAATCTACAGAGCACTGAATGTTTGTTAGACTGGCAATTTCATAGGAAGAAACAGAGATGGATACAAACCTTGTTTAGCTACTGATTGGCTGTTCTGTAGACTGAAATTAAGTTTGAAATCATGAGCTCTTCAAAAAGATCGCCACGTTAGTGGAGGAGTGGATTAGTGATGGACTGTGGTTTTGGCGAACTGAGAAACTGAGTTCAATTCCCACTTTAAACACAAACAGCTCTTTTTGACTCTTGGCAAGTAACACTATTTTCATGCTGGTTTGCTTCAAATTGTTATAATTCTACTTTAGATATATTTTGTTCAGTACTTGAAAATGAGGGTTGTGCTCTTTACTGAGGTAAATTCTAGGCATTCCAACCTTGTAACATTTCTCTGTTTTTCTCACCTATGGTGCTCCATTGAAATCTACAGAGCACTGAATGTTTGTTAGACTGGCAGTTTCATAGGAAGAAACAGAGATGGATACAAACCTTGTATAGCTACTGCTTGGCTGTTCTGTAGACTGAAATTAAGTTTCAAATCATGAGATCTTCAAAAAGATCATCACTTTAGTGGAGGAGTGGACTAGTGGTTTGGGTGATGGACTGTGGTCTTGAGAAACTGAGTTCAATTCTCACTTTAGACACAAACAGCTCTGTTTCACTCTGGGCAAGTAACACTATTTTCATGCTGGTTTGCTTCAAATTGTTATAATTCTACTTTAGATATATTTTGTTCAGTACTTGAAAATGAGGATTCTGCTCTTTACTGAGGTAAATTCTAGGCATTCCAACCTTGTAACATTTCTCTGCTTTTCTCACCGATGGTGCTCCATTGAAATCTACAGAGAACTGAATGTTTGTTAGACTGGCAGTTTCATAGGAAGAAACAGAGATGGATACAAACCTTGTTTAGCTACTGCTTGGCTGTTCTGTAGACTGAAATTAAGTTTCAAATCATGAGCTCTTCAAAAAGATCGCCACGTTAGTGGAGGAGTGGACTAGTGATGGACTGTGGTTTTGGCGAACTGAGAAACTGAGTTCAATTCCCACTTTAAACACAAACAGCTCTTTTTGACTCTGGGCAAGTAACACTATTTTCATGCTGGTTTGCTTCAAATTGTTATAATTCTACTTTAGATATATTTTGTTCAGTACTTGAAAATGAGGGTTCTGCTCTTTACTGAGGTAAATTCTAGGCATTCCAACCTTGTAACATTTCTCTGTTTTTCTCACCTATGGTGCTCCATTGAAATCTACAGAGCACTGAATGTTTGTTAGACTGGCAGTTTCATAGGAAGAAACAAAGGTGGATACAAACCTTGTTTAGCTACTCCTTGGCTGTTCTGTAGACTGAAATGAAGTTTCAAATCATGAGTTCTTCAAAAAGATCACCACTTTAGTGGAGGAGTGGACTAGTGGTTAGGGTGATGGACTTTGGTCTTGGGGAATTGAGAAACTGAGTTCAATTCCCACTTTAGACACAAACAGCTCTTTTTGACTCTGGGCAAGTAACACTATTTTCATGCTGGTTTGCTTCAAATTGTTATAATTCTACTTTAGGTATATTTTGTTCAGCACTTGAAAAGGAGGATTCTACTCTTTACTGAGGTAAATTCTAGGCATTCCAACCTTGTAACATTTCTCTGCTTTTCTCACCTATGGTGCTCCATTGATATCTACAGAGCACTGAATGTTGGTTAGACAGGCAGTTTCACAGGAAGAAACAGAGGTGTATGTAAAGATCTCCACTTAAGAAAATGCCAGTTACTTTGCGAACTTTTTGTTAGAGCTGCTGTTGTAAATTCAAAATCTGCTTTCATGCTGGTTTGCTTCCAAGTGTTATAATTCTACTTTAGATATATTTTGTTCAGCACTTGAAAAGGAGGATTCTGCTCTTTACTGAGGTAAATTCTAGGCATTCCAACCTTGTAACATTTCTCTGTTTTTCTCACCTATGGTGCTCCATTGAAATCTACAGAGCACTGAATGTTTGTTAGACTGGCAGTTTCATAGGAAGAAACAGAGGTGTATGTAAAGATCTCCACTTCAGAAAATGCCAGTTACTTTGCAAACCCTTTGTTAGAGCTGCTGTTGTAATTTCAAAATCTGCTTTCATGCTTTTGCTTCCAAGTGTTATAATTCTACTTTAGATATATTTTGTTCAGTACTTGAAAATGAGGATTCTGCTCTTTACTGAGACAAATTCTTGGCTTTCCAACCTTGTAACATTTCTCTGCTTTTCTCACCATTGAAATCTACAGAGCACTGAATGTTTGTTACACTGGCAGTCTCATAGGAAGAAACAAAGTTGGATACAAACCTTGTTTAACTACTGCTTGGCTGTTCTGTAGACTGAAATGAAGTTTCAAATCATGAGTTCTTCAAAATGATCACCACTTTAGTGGAAGAGTGGACTAGTGGTTAGGGTGTTGGACTTTGGTTTTGGGGAACTGAGAAACTGAGTTCAATTCCCTCTTTAGACACAAACAGCTCTTTTTGACTCTGGGCAAGTAACACTATTTTCATGCTGATTTGCTTCCAAGTGTTATAATTCTACTTTAGATATATTTTGTTCAGTACTTGAAAATGAGGATTCTGCTCTTTACTGAGGTAAATTCTAGGCATTCCAACCTTGTAACATTTCTCTGTTTTTCTCACCTATGGTGCTCCATTGAAATCTACAGAGCACTGAATGTTTGTTAGACTGGCAGTTTCATAGGAAGAAACAGAGATGGATACAAACCTTGTATAGCTACTGCTTGGCTGTTCTGTAGACTGAAATTAAGTTTCAAATCATGAGATCTTCAAAAAGATCGCCACGTTAGTGGAGGAGTGGACTAGTGATGGACTGTGGTTTTGGCGAACTGAGAAACTGAGTTCAATTCCCACTTTAAACACAAACAGCTCTTTTTGACTCTGGGCAAGTAACACTATTTTCATGCTGGTTTGCTTCAAATTGTTATAATTCTACTTTAGATATATTTTGTTCAGTACTTGAAAATGAGGGTTCTGCTCTTTACTGAGGTAAATTCTAGGCATTCCAACCTTGTAACATTTCTCTGTTTTTCTCACCTATGGTGCTCCATTGAAATCTACAGAGCACTGAATGTTTGTTAGACTGGCAGTTTCATAGGAAGAAACAGAGATGGATACAAACCTTGTATAGCTACTGCTTGGCTGTTCTGTAGACTGAAATTAAGTTTCAAATCATGAGATCTTCAAAAAGATCATCACTTTAGTGGAGGAGTGGACTAGTGGTTTGGGTGATGGACTGTGGTCTTGAGAAACTGAGTTCAATTCTCCCTTTAGACACAAACAGCTCTGTTTCACTCTGGGCAAGTAACACTATTTTCATGCTGGTTTGCTTCAAATTGTTATAATTCTACTTTAGATATATTTTGTTCAGTACTTGAAAATGAGGATTCTGCTCTTTACTGAGGTAAATTCTAGGCATTCCAACCTTGTAACATTTCTCTGCTTTTCTCACCGATGGTGCTCCATTGAAATCTACAGAGAACTGAATGTTTGTTAGACTGGCAGTTTCATAGGAAGAAACAGAGATGGATACAAACCTTGTTTAGCTACTGCTTGGCTGTTCTGTAGACTGAAATTAAGTTTCAAATCATGAGCTCTTCAAAAAGATCGCCACGTTAGTGGAGGAGTGGACTAGTGATGGACTGTGGTTTTGGCGAACTGAGAAACTGAGTTCAATTCCCACTTTAAACACAAACAGCTCTTTTTGACTCTGGGCAAGTAACACTATTTTCATGCTGGTTTGCTTCAAATTGTTATAATTCTACTTTAGATATATTTTGTTCAGTACTTGAAAATGAGGGTTCTGCTCTTTACTGAGGTAAATTCTAGGCATTCCAACCTTGTAACATTTCTCTGTTTTTCTCACCTATGGTGCTCCATTGAAATCTACAGAGCACTGAATGTTTGTTAGACTGGCAGTTTCATAGGAAGAAACAAAGGTGGATACAAACCTTGTTTAGCTACTCCTTGGCTGTTCTGTAGACTGAAATGAAGTTTCAAATCATGAGTTCTTCAAAAAGATCACCACTTTAGTGGAGGAGTGGACTAGTGGTTAGGGTGATGGACTTTGGTCTTGGGGAATTGAGAAACTGAGTTCAATTCCCACTTTAGACACAAACAGCTCTGTTTCACTCTTGGCAAGTAACACTATTTTCATGCTGGTTTGCTTCAAATTGTTATAATTCTACTTTAGATATATTTTGTTCAGTACTTGAAAAGGAGGATTCTACTCTTTACTGAGGTAAATTCTAGGCATTCCAACCTTGTAACATTTCTCTGCTTTTCTCACCTATGGTGCTCCATTGATATCTACAGAGCACTGAATGTTGGTTAGACAGGCAGTTTCACAGGAAGAAACAGAGGTGTATGTAAAGATCTCCACTTCAGAAAATGCCAGTTACTTTGCAAACCCTTTGTTAGAGCTGCTGTTGTAATTTCAAAATCTGCTTTCATGCTTGTTGCTTCCAAGTGTTATAATTCTACTTTAGATATATTTTGTTCAGTACTTGAAAATGAGGATTCTGCTCTTTACTGAGACAAATTCTTGGCTTTCCAACCTTGTAACATTTCTCTGCTTTTCTCACCATTGAAATCTACAGAGCACTGAATGTTTGTTAGACTGGCAGTCTCATAGGAAGAAACAAAGTTGGATACAAACCTTGTTTAACTACTGCTTGGCTGTTCTGTAGACTGAAATGAAGTTTCAAATCATGAGTTCTTCAAAATGATCACCACTTTAGTGGAGGAGTGGACTAGTGGTTTGGGTGATGGACTGTGGTCTTGAGAAACTGAGTTCAATTCTCACTTTAGACACAAACAGCTCTGTTTCACTCTGGGCAAGTAACACTATTTTCATGCTGGTTTGCTTCAAATTGTTATAATTCTACTTTAGATATATTTTGTTCAGTACTTGAAAATGAGGATTCTGCTCTTTACTGAGGTAAATTCTAGGCATTCCAACCTTGTAACATTTCTCTGCTTTTCTCACCGATGGTGCTCCATTTAAATCTACAGAGAACTGAATGTTGGTTAGACAGGCAGTTTCACAGGAAGAAACAAAGGTGTATGTAAAGATCTCCACTTCAGAAAATGCCAGTTACTTTGCAAACTCTTTGTTAGAGCTGCTGTTGTAAATTCAAAATCTGCTTTCATGCTGGTTTGCTTCCAAGTGTTATAATTCTACTTTAGATATATTTTGTTCAGTACTTAAAATTAGGATTCTGCTCTTTACTGAGGTAAATTCTAGGCATTCCAACCTTGTAACATTTCTCTGTTTTTCTCACCTATGGTGCTCCATTGAAATCTACAGAGCACTGAATGTTTGTTAGACTGGCAATTTCATAGGAAGAAACAGAGATGGATACAAACCTTGTTTAGCTACTGATTGGCTGTTCTGTAGACTGAAATTAAGTTTGAAATCATGAGCTCTTCAAAAAGATCACCACGTTAGTGGAGGAGTGGATTAGTGATGGACTGTGGTTTTGGCGAACTGAGAAACTGAGTTCAATTCCCACTTTAAACACAAACAGCTCTTTTTGACTCCTGGCAAGTAACACTATTTTCATGCTGGTTTGCTTCAAATTGTTATAATTCTACTTTAGATATATTTTGTTCAGTACTTGAAAATGAGGGTTGTGCTCTTTACTGAGGTAAATTCTAGGCATTCCAACCTTGTAACATTTCTCTGTTTTTCTCACCTATGGTGCTCCATTGAAATCTACAGAGCACTGAATGTTTGTTAGACTGGCAGTTTCATAGGAAGAAACAGAGATGGATACAAACCTTGTATAGCTACTGCTTGGCTGTTCTGTAGACTGAAATTAAGTTTCAAATCATGAGATCTTCAAAAAGATCATCACTTTAGTGGAGGAGTGCACTAGTGGTTTGGGTGATGGACTGTGGTCTTGAGAAACTGAGTTCAATTCTCACTTTAGACACAAACAGCTCTGTTTCACTCTGGGCAAGTAACACTATTTTCATGCTGGTTTGCTTCAAATTGTTATAATTCTACTTTAGATATATTTTGTTCAGTACTTGAAAATGAGGATTCTGCTCTTTACTGAGGTAAATTCTAGGCATTCCAACCTTGTAACATTTCTCTGCTTTTCTCACCGATGGTGCTCCATTGAAATCTACAGAGAACTGAATGTTTGTTAGACTGGCAGTTTCATAGGAAGAAACAGAGATGGATACAAACCTTGTTTAGCTACTGCTTGGCTGTTCTGTAGACTGAAATTAAGTTTCAAATCATGAGCTCTTCAAAAAGATCGCCACGTTAGTGGAGGAGTGGACTAGTGATGGACTGTGGTTTTGGCGAACTGAGAAACTGAGTTCAATTCCCACTTTAAACACAAACAGCTCTTTTTGACTCTGGGCAAGTAACACTATTTTCATGCTGGTTTGCTTCAAATTGTTATAATTCTACTTTAGATATATTTTGTTCAGTACTTGAAAATGAGGGTTCTGCTCTTTACTGAGGTAAATTCTAGGCATTCCAACCTTGTAACATTTCTCTGTTTTTCTCACCTATGGTGCTCCATTGAAATCTACAGAGCACTGAATGTTTGTTAGACTGGCAGTTTCATAGGAAGAAACAAAGGTGGATACAAACCTTGTTTAGCTACTCCTTGGCTGTTCTGTAGACTGAAATGAAGTTTCAAATCATGAGTTCTTCAAAAAGATCACCACTTTAGTGGAGGAGTGGACTAGTGGTTAGGGTGATGGACTTTGGTCTTGGGGAATTGAGAAACTGAGTTCAATTCCCACTTTAGACACAAACAGCTCTTTTTGACTCTGGGCAAGTAACACTATTTTCATGCTGGTTTGCTTCAAATTGTTATAATTCTACTTTAGATATATTTTGTTCAGCACTTGAAAAGGAGGATTCTACTCTTTACTGAGGTAAATTCTAGGCATTCCAACCTTGTAACATTTCTCTGCTTTTCTCACCTATGGTGCTCCATTGATATCTACAGAGCACTGAATGTTGGTTAGACAGGCAGTTTCATAGGAAGAAACAGAGGTGTATGTAAAGATCTCCACTTCAGAAAATGCCAGTTACTTTGCAAACCCTTTGTTAGAGCTGCTGTTGTAATTTCAAAATCTGCTTTCATGCTTGTTGCTTCCAAGTGTTATAATTCTACTTTAGATATATTTTGTTCAGTACTTGAAAATGAGGATTCTGCTCTTTACTGAGACAAATTCTTGGCTTTCCAACCTTGTAACATTTCTCTGCTTTTCTCACCATTGAAATCTACAGAGCACTGAAGAAACAGAGATGGATACAAACCTTGTTTAGCTACTGCTTGGCTGTTCTGTAGACTGAAATTAAGTTTCAAATCATGAGCTCTTCAAAAAGATCGCCACGTTAGTGGAGGAGTGGACTAGTGATGGACTGTGGTTTTGGCGAACTGAGAAACTGAGTTCAATTCCCACTTTAAACACAAACAGCTCTTTTTGACTCTGGGCAAGTAACACTATTTTCATGCTGGTTTGCTTCAAATTGTTATAATTCTACTTTAGATATATTTTGTTCAGTACTTGAAAATGAGGGTTCTGCTCTTTACTGAGGTAAATTCTAGGCATTCCAACCTTGTAACATTTCTCTGTTTTTCTCACCTATGGTGCTCCATTGAAATCTACAGAGCACTGAATGTTTGTTAGACTGGCAGTTTCATAGGAAGAAACAAAGGTGGATACAAACCTTGTTTAGCTACTCCTTGGCTGTTCTGTAGACTGAAATGAAGTTTCAAATCATGAGTTCTACAAAAAGATCACCACTTTAGTGGAGGAGTGGACTAGTGGTTAGGGTGATGGACTTTGGTCTTGGGGAATTGAGAAACTGAGTTCAATTCCCACTTTAGACACAAACGGCTCTTTTTGAATCTGGGCAAGTAACACTATTGTAACCCCTCCCCCACTCCTGGGTTCAAAAAGGATATCGCCTGAGCCGAGTGTTTCACCCAGCGCAGAAGAAGGGCACAAAAAAACTTATAAATCACAATTGGTTAATAAAAATTTACTTTATTCTAATATGGATTTAAATGAACACAATATATTTCACACCCCTTAATAACCTTAACATTTCATTTCTTTATTTCCTATAGGTTTCTCTATTCTCTATAAAGCTCCACTTCCGTGTTACTTCCCATCAGATAAGTATCAGTTCAACTTTTTAATAAAAGTTAAATATGCATGCAAAATTATATTTTAATATGAGTCCCTTATATAGAGTTGATTCTTTGTTTCTTTTCTTCTTTTTCAGGTTCTGCGCCGGAGACTTCAAGGTAAGTACACTATTTTCCTTTATTCCAAAAAAGTTTCAAAAGGATACTTTGATACACATCTCCTCTGCTGATTTTGTATCTTCTTATTATTCCAATCGTTGGGTACCATGGACTGTAGAGTTGAACCCTGGCCAGGGTACAGGAATCAGGGACTGAAGACACCTACTACTCTAAGCTATAAAAAAACAATAACCCTAAAACCTAACTAATTCACACAATTTTCAGGTGCTTAATGCTCACACTTTCTATCTAGCTTCCCAAAAAGAACATATAATTAATAATCCCTATTCTATTTCCCTTCCCCAAAGTTTAATTAATTCAAAGAGTGTGCTAAATAATAATTTTTAAATAAGTACGGGCCAAATTCTCAATTTCAGAAATCCCCTTTCTCTTTAAAATCATTTAGGGTCTTTCAGGATAGCTTTTCACTTTTCAGCTCTTTTTACAACCATCCAGGTTTAAAAGTCTAAAGTGTTCCTCAGCTATCACTGGCAATACCTTTTTAACATAACACCCCTTGATAAGATATCAAGATTTATAAGATCCGTTTATTTCCAGTACTAGTGCACTGCCATTCATTCCTCTCTAAAGCCATTAAATACGCGGCAGGCTTTCAATTTACATTACCTACTGATCACCTTTCAAAACACACTCATCAGATCCCTTTTTAAGTACTTTTTTCTCTATTTTTACACAAAATTTCCCCTCAGCTGAGCACAGCTCTTAAACACAGCTCTGCCCTGCTCAGCACTTACCTCCCAACTGACAAACCGTCACACATAGAATCCTTACCCTAGCTCATGCTGCTAGCACGAGCTCTGCATTCCAACCTTCCCATCACATACACCAAACATTTCCAAATTAAAATGAACACATTTTAAACATATACAAACACCTAGCAATTTAAAACAATATAAATTTTGTACCTTTTTTCTTCCCTGAAGCCTGAAAATCACCCTTTTTCATTCGTGCACGAGCCCTCGCCGCTCCATTCACGCGACAACAGCTGGCTCGTGTCATCAGCTGTTGTTTCACTTCCCACGCGCTTCCCCAGCGCGTGCCGCACTCTCTCCATCGCAAACCGCCACATAAATAAACTAAAACGTTGGGAGAGTGCACCGGAGCACTCTCCTCCCCATCTCCAGTCCCATTCCCGGCTTTATTTATCTTCAGAACCGGCTCTCCCGCTAAATAGAGCCGGTTCCCCTTTAAAATTAATGATTTCCTGGGCCCTGCGTCAGCTGTGTACGTCTGACGTCATGACGCGACGTCAAATTCCGACGCAGGGCCAATCAGCGCTCATACTCTCCCCTCTTCGCCTTCGCTCCGCCCCGCTCCTGCTCCGCTGCAACTTGCAGCGTCTATGCCGGTCAGGCCACCGCTTCCTCGTGCCCCACCGCCCGAACTCCGCATATTTCCCAAAAAAACCCGGCGCTACAAGGAGCGCAACCAAAAACATCACCCGATGTCCCTGCTACCGCCTGATCCCGCCAGTGACGCCAGGCCACTGAACAAATTCTCTCCAGACGCCGCCGCCGCTTCCAAAACCTCCGATCAGCTGAACAGCTGATCGCCGCTCTTTCCTTGCACTCCCTTCCCCCGCAACGGCCCCGATACCAGCGCACCCCAACAAAACACGTGGCTGCCGGATCTCATACAAGCAGCCCCAGGTACGTTTATTTTAACCCCTTATGGGTTACATTCGGCCTAGCCAAGTTAAAAAAAAAATGTATGAAATAACATTTTTTTTTTTTTTTTTAAATCATTCCATCCACTTCACACCCCCCCACACTTCAATATATTCAACAATTTTCCTTGTAAATCATTCTATTACATTACTTCCATTTCTGTACTACCATTATTTCATAATAAAATGTTCCCTTAGAAATACGGGAATTTTCCCTTTTGTTGCTCTCTCCGAAACTCGTACCTCAGGTTCATGCCCAACAACAACACTTTCCCTTTCTACATCTTGCTCATTTCTCTGAGGATTATCCCTCCTGGTAATAATGAGCCAGGATGTATTAGGTTCACTAGACACTTGTTCATTCTCTGGGAGCTTTTTAGATTCTCTTTCACTCATGATATTTTCCTCTATTGAATCTACGTCAGACATGTCCCAATTGATCTGCTTCAATTGGTTTCTATGCAATATTTTCTTTATACCCGTTTTGGTACAGATTTTATATACATTATTTCCAGACCCCAACCTTTCTAGCACTTGGTAGGGTTCTTCCTCCCATATATTCTGCAACTTATGCCGACCCCCAAAATTTTGTCTCCTTACTAGCACCCACACACCAGGCTCCAGAGTTGAACCACATGCAAGCCGATCATAAGCTCTTTTTGTCTTAAGCCCACTTTGATCTGAGCATCTTCTCGCTAACTCACGGGCCTCCTGTAAGGTCTCTTCATGTGTTCTCAACCACTCTTCAGTGGACAACTCCATCTTTTCCGCATCAAACATCCATTCCTTATATGGCATTAAGGTTTCTTGTCCCAGAAATAAATAGGCGGGAGTATACCCGGTGTTACCATGTATGGTGCTATTGTATATCTGGCAAACTTCTTGCAAATACTCAGACCACCTTCTTTTCTTCTCAACTTCCAAAGTTTTTAGTAAATGGTGTAAGGTCCGATTAAAACGCTCACATCTGCTATTGCCTTGGGGGTGATAAGGTGTTGTGCGAGATTTTTGTATTCCATATCTCTGGCAAAGTTCCTTAACAATTGCTGCTTCAAATGTTTTTCCTTGATCTGAATGAATTCTTTCAGGGCAACCATAGACCATGATCCATCTCTCTAAGAGTACTTTTACAGTAGTTTTTGCAGTCTGGTTTCGTGTTGCCACTGCAATAGTGAACCGGGTAAACATGTCCGTGATAATCAACACGTTTTCAAACCCTCTTGTATCTTTTTCTAAAACGGTGTAGTCCAACGCAACCACTTCCTGAGGTTTTGTAACTACAAATGGTTGCATAGGCGCTTTCTCTTTAGGCACCATTTCTCTTGCCCATCCACAATTCTTGCAACATTGTATCCAATCACTGACATCTTTGGTCAAATGTACCCAAAAATATTGCTTTCTTATTTGTTTACATGTGATCTCCGTTGCAAAATGCCCCCCCTTATTATGGTATCTCTCCAGAATCTTCTTTTTCTCAATATCTGGCATTACCATCTGTATAATCTCTTTCCCATCTCTATAATCTTCAATGACTCTACACAATATTCCATCTTTGAGCATCAGCCTCCTTCTGTGTTTCCATAGTTCTTTTGATTCTACGGACCACTCTTCATAATCATTAGGCCTTTCTTGTTTTATCTCCAGTGCTTCAATAACAGGCCTTAAACTTGGATCATGTCGCTGCAAATCAAACAATTCTTCTGCCACTACTGCCTCTTCACTACTTTTTGACGCACCAGCATTCTGGACACTTATGTGACCCCTTCGTTTATCTATTTTACTTTTTACGCAGGCAACAACCTCTGTGTTGGACAGGATAAAGAAATCTTTCTCTTCAGTTTCACTCCCAATTTCACTCTCTCCCTCTGGTAGTCTGGACAATGCGTCAGCTGCTCTATTAAACCTTCCCGCTTTATAGGCTACATCGAAGTTCAACTCAGCTAGCTGAGCTAACCACCGTTGTTCTGTCGCCGGAATGTTTGCGGTGTCTAAATATTTCAGTGGGTTATGATCTGTCCTCACAATGAATTTTCTGTATAACAAGTATTCACGAAACTTATCTGTGGCTGCCCACTTCAAAGCTAACAACTCCAGCTTAAAAGCACTGTAGTGGCTATCATTCCTTTCAGCTGATCTCAACCCTCGACTAGCATAGGCAATAATCTTTTCTTCGCCTTCCTGCATTTGGCTTAAAATAGCGCCTAAGCCCTTGTTACTGGCGTCGGTCGTCAAAATAAAAGGAAGCTCGAATCTAGGAAAGCTCAATATGGGTGCAGTCATTAACTTTGTCTTCAACGTCACAAATGCTACTTGACATTCATCAGACCAACTGAATGGAACTTCCTTTTTATTCTTCTTTTGTTTTCCCATTAGTCGATGTAAAGGTGCAGCAATTGCAGCGAAATTCGCAATAAACCTCCTGTAGAAGCTTGCAAAACCTACAAAACTCCGGACTTCTTTGGCATTTGTTGGAGTCTTCCAAACCCTCAGCGCTTCCGTCTTTTCAGGATCAGCTGATACACCTGCTGCAGACACAATATATCCTAAAAATCGAACCTTTGAACTTAGTAATCGGCACTTGGAGGGTTTTAGCTTTAATCCGCACTCTTGCAGCCGCTGGAACACCTGCCCCAATCTCTCCAGATGTTGGTCAAAGGATGCAGCATATATCAATATGTCATCTAAATATAACAACAAGATGTTGAAGACATATTCTCCCAGGACACACTCCATTAAACGTTGAAAACTCGCAGGGGCATTGCAGAGGCCAAAAGGCATGCGTGTCCATTCGAAGAGGCCGAAGGGTGTTGTTACTGCCGTCTTCTCCATGTCCTGAGTTGCCATTCCCAGTTGGAAATACCCTGCTGTCAAATCCAAAGAGGAAAACCACTCAGCACCACCTAAGGCGTCCAGAGACTCATCTATCCGTGGAAGCGGGTATGCATCCTTTATGGTGACAGAGTTTAGGCGGCGATAATCACAACAAAAACGCAGGGACCCATCTTTTTTTCTTAGAACTACCGCCGGTGAAGCCCACGGACTTTTACTCTTCCTCAATATCCCTTGATTAACCAGTTCGTATACATGTTTTTTAAATTCTTCAAAAATGTGAGGAGATACTCGCCGATAGGGTTGCTTTATTGGTAGGGCATGTCCTGTCTTGATCTCATGCGTGATTATGGTAGTATATCCGATATCTTGATCATCGCTGGAAAACACACCTTGATATTGTATCAGCAACTTTTTTAATTTTATGACCTGCTCTGCATTCAGCTTGCTCCAGTCAATTTTAATCTTAGCAAGTTTATCTGGCCATTCCGATTCTACAATTGATTTTTGTACATTGCAAATCTTTCTTACTTCACATCTTCGATCCTCTTTAACTTCCATCTGTAAATTCCAGGGTGTCAGCACAGGATCAGCCTTGTATACTTCAGCCACTCTTACTCTGGGTGATATTAATACTTCCGTGTCTCCAAAATTTAAGACCCTCACGGGAATATTTCCCTTTTCGGGTCTCACCAAAGTATTTGCCACCATTATATTTCTTGGCAGATTCACTGTAGCTGTTGCAGTTACAAGCATTGTACACGCCGTCATACCTCTAACACTATGACATTTACCGCTCAAAATTTTCTCAGACAAGGGCGGTATGATATGTTTCTCATTGCCTATCATTTTGATGAACCCTAACCTTTTTGAAGGGTCATGTTCTTCAAACTTCCTTTTCTGCACAATATCATGCCAAATTCGGGTAACCCCAACATGTTTGGATTCTGGTGATAGTTGAGATAGATCCTTAAACAACCCTTCCAGGGACTGTAACACATTCATGCCTAATATGCCTGGGATGCAATTCTTCTCAGTTTTACCAGTATTTAAATTATCCCGCACAATAAAAATGCAACAAGATGGCACTTTTTGTCCCAGGCATTCCACAGTGGTCTCGATACATCCTAATACCGGCAAGTCTGTACCATTTGCTGCAGTTAACGTGATCCAACTTGCGTCTTGTAATTGATTTATACTATCACAATACTTATAAAAATGACTTGCCACGATGGTGGTGACATCTGATCCGGTGTCCACAATGCACTGCGTTTTAACTCCTCCAAAGGACACTGTTAATACCGGACTACTCCCGATTGCTCTGTCCTTAAAACTTTCCCGATTGGTGTCCAAATTCTCTTCCTGCACCCTCTGCACTCTTACTGTGGGTGTCTGTGTTTCCCCTTCATGTGCGGATTTCACTAGTGCTTTCCCTTTTCTTTCAAAATTAGCACCGGCACTTGTGGATGGCCGATTGTTCTCCTCTGAATTTCCAGCTTGTGACCCAGATGTCACCCTCCTCTCACTTTGGCAAAATCTGGCTATGTGTCCGGGTTCCTGACATCTGTAACAAACTAAAAGCCCTCGGTCATCCCGTAGAGGTGTTCTCCGATTAGTACCTCCATATGGTGTCGTCCTTTCTCTTCTTGTATCATTAGGACGACTTATGGTTTCTCTTCTCTGCCATTCTAATATTTCATCCTGCTTCCTCCCCATCTGCCCCAGCAGTTTTGAAATCTCAGATAGTGTGGTCACCAGCCCTTCCGTTTCTGTGGAGACGGGACGCTCTGAAACTTCGCTCTGTCCCCTTTGAAGAATCCTTACTCGAGAAACCCCTGGCTCAGGTATCCGCTCTTCCTCAGACCAACGGATGGCAGCTTGCATCAGATCTGTAAACCGTATTTCCGGATTGTCTTCCCACCTTCTGGTCATCTCTCTTCTCAGTGACACATCTTTAAGGCCTAACAGAAATTGCTCCTTCAGGACATTCTCTGGCTGACTCACTCGAGAACTATCCCGAGCTCTGATCATCTCTAGCTTCTCTTGAAGTTGGTATGCGAATGCCCGGATAGTTTCCCTATCACCTTGTCGCCTATCATAAAACTCCTTTACTCGTATACCCAGAGGGACTTTGTCTCCATATACTTGAGTAAGTAATTCATAGATGTCCTCAACTGTTGGTTCTCTTTCTCTGGCCATATACTTCACTGTGTCTTTAGCCTGACCCTTGATGTGATCTTTTAAAATCTCCAGTTGGTCCTCCGATGGCACTCTCAGGATCTTTAAGGCTGATTTGGCCGTCACAATCCATTCTTCTACCGGGATGTCACCTGCACGGGTGGGAAACCCGTAAAAATCTGGAATATTCTTCTCCTTTTGAAGTACCACTGTAGTGGTCTGCTGTTGGCTTGGTTCACCTCGTCCCCGTCCTTCCATTGAGTTCCTCAATTCGTCAATCTGACGCTGTAGTTCCTCCATGTTCTTCTCTGGAGCTGATATGTGGGCCCAATAAACAAACAAAATTTCCCTCCCCACACAACAGTTGCCACAACCGTTCAAATTTTACTTTTCACCAGAGATGAACAATTGCCTTTACATGAATTGCTTAAAAACAGTAAATACCTTTTTACCATACATACACATATATTTCTGCCCCTCTGTTTCACTTTGTTGATAAAGTGAAGGCACTATCCTGTCCGTGACGCCATTTTTGTAACCCCTCCCCCACTCCTGGGTTCAAAAAGGATATCGCCTGAGCCGAGTGTTTCACCCAGCGCAGAAGAAGGGCACAAAAAAACTTATAAATCACAATTGGTTAATAAAAATTTACTTTATTCTAATATGGATTTAAATGAACACAATATATTTCACACCCCTTAATAACCTTAACATTTCATTTCTTTATTTCCTATAGGTTTCTCTATTCTCTATAAAGCTCCACTTCCGTGTTACTTCCCATCAGATAAGTATCAGTTCAACTTTTTAATAAAAGTTAAATATGCATGCAAAATTATATTTTAATATGAGTCCCTTATATAGAGTTGATTCTTTGTTTCTTTTCTTCTTTTTCAGGTTCTGCGCCGGAGACTTCAAGGTAAGTACACTATTTTCCTTTATTCCAAAAAGTTTCAAAAGGATACTTTGATACACATCTCCTCTGCTGATTTTGTATCTTCTTATTATTCCAATCGTTGGGTACCATGGACTGTAGAGTTGAACCCTGGCCAGGGTACAGGAATCAGGGACTGAAGACACCTACTACTCTAAGCTATAAAAAAACAATAACCCTAAAACCTAACTAATTCACACAATTTTCAGGTGCTTAATGCTCACACTTTCTATCTAGCTTCCCAAAAAGAACATATAATTAATAATCCCTATTCTATTTCCCTTCCCCAAAGTTTAATTAATTCAAAGAGTGTGCTAAATAATAATTTTTAAATAAGTACGGGCCAAATTCTCAATTTCAGAAATCCCCTTTCTCTTTAAAATCATTTAGGGTCTTTCAGGATAGCTTTTCACTTTTCAGCTCTTTTTACAACCATCCAGGTTTAAAAGTCTAAAGTGTTCCTCAGCTATCACTGGCAATACCTTTTTAACATAACACCCCTTGATAAGATATCAAGATTTATAAGATCCGTTTATTTCCAGTACTAGTGCACTGCCATTCATTCCTCTCTAAAGCCATTAAATACGCGGCAGGCTTTCAATTTACATTACCTACTGATCACCTTTCAAAACACACTCATCAGATCCCTTTTTAAGTACTTTTTTCTCTATTTTTACACAAAATTTCCCCTCAGCTGAGCACAGCTCTTAAACACAGCTCTGCCCTGCTCAGCACTTACCTCCCAACTGACAAACCGTCACACATAGAATCCTTACCCTAGCTCATGCTGCTAGCACGAGCTCTGCATTCCAACCTTCCCATCACATACACCAAACATTTCAAAATTAAAATGAACACATTTTAAACATATACAAACACCTAGCAATTTAAAACAATATAAATTTTGTACCTTTTTTCTTCCCTGAAGCCTGAAAATCACCCTTTTTCATTCGTGCACGAGCCCTCGCCGCTCCATTCACGCGACAACAGCTGGCTCGTGTCATCAGCTGTTGTTTCACTTCCCACGCGCTTCCCCAGCGCGTGCCGCACTCTCTCCATCGCAAACCGCCACATAAATAAACTAAAACGTTGGGAGAGTGCACCGGAGCACTCTCCTCCCCATCTCCAGTCCCATTCCCGGCTTTATTTATCTTCAGAACCGGCTCTCCCGCTAAATAGAGCCGGTTCCCCTTTAAAATTAATGATTTCCTGGGCCCTGCGTCAGCTGTGTACGTCTGACGTCATGACGCGACGTCAAATTCCGACGCAGGGCCAATCAGCGCTCATACTCTCCCCTCTTCGCCTTCGCTCCGCCCCGCTCCTGCTCCGCTGCAACTTGCAGCGTCTATGCCGGTCAGGCCACCGCTTCCTCGTGCCCCACCGCCCGAACTCCGCATATTTCCCAAAAAAACCCGGCGCTACAAGGAGCGCAACCAAAAACATCACCCGATGTCCCTGCTACCGCCTGATCCCGCCAGTGACGCCAGGCCACTGAACAAATTCTCTCCAGACGCCGCCGCCGCTTCCAAAACCTCCGATCAGCTGAACAGCTGATCGCCGCTCTTTCCTTGCACTCCCTTCCCCCGCAACGGCCCCGATACCAGCGCACCCCAACAAAACACGTGGCTGCCGGATCTCCCTCCACAAGCAGCCCCAGGTACGTTTATTTTAACCCCTTATGGGTTACACTATTTTCATGCTGGTTTGCTTCAAATTGTTATAATTCTACTTTAGGTATATTTTGTTCAGCACTTGAAAAGGAGGATTCTACTCTTTACTGAGGTAAATTCTAGGCATTCCAACCTTGTAACATTTCTCTGCTTTTCTCACCTATGGTGCTCCATTGATATCTACAGAGCACTGAATGTTGGTTAGACAGGCAGTTTCAAAGGAAGAAACAGAGGTGTATGTAAAGATCTCCACTTCAGAAAATGCCAGTTACTTTGCAAACCCTTTGTTAGAGCTGCTGTTGTAATTTCAAAATCTGCTTTCATGCTTTTGCTTCCAAGTGTTATAATTCTACTTTAGATATATTTTGTTCAGTACTTGAAAATGAGGATTCTGCTCTTTACTGAGACAAATTCTTGGCTTTCCAACCTTGTAACATTTCTCTGCTTTTCTCACCATTGAAATCTACAGAGCACTGAATGTTTGTTAGACTGGCAGTCTCATAGGAAGAAACAAAGTTGGATACAAACCTTGTTTAACTACTGCTTGGCTGTTCTGTAGACTGAAATGAAGTTTCAAATCATGAGTTCTTCAAAAAGCGCCACGTTAGTGGAAGAGTGGACTAGTGGTTAGGGTGTTGGACTTTGGTTTTGGGGAACTGAGAAACTGAGTTCAATTCCCTCTTTAGACACAAACAGCTCTTTTTGACTCTGGGCAAGTAACACTATTTTCATGCTGATTTGCTTCCAAGTGATATAATTCTACTTTAAATATATTTTGTTCAGTACTTGAAAATGAGGATTCTGCTCTTTACTGAGGTAAATTCTAGGCATTCCAACCTTGTAACATTTCTCTGTTTTTCTCACCTATGGTGCTCCATTGAAATCTACAGAGCACTGAATGTTTGTTAGACTGGCAGTTTCATAGGAAGAAACAGAGATGGATACAAACCTTGTATAGCTACTGCTTGGCTGTTCTGTAGACTGAAATTAAGTTTCAAATCATGAGATCTTCAAAAAGATCATCACTTTAGTGGAGGAGTGGACTAGTGGTTTGGGTGATGGACTGTGGTCTTGAGAAACTGAGTTCAATTCTCCCTTTAGACACAAACAGCTCTGTTTCACTCTGGGCAAGTAACACTATTTTCATGCTGGTTTGCTTCAAATTGTTATAATTCTACTTTAGATATATTTTGTTCAGTACTTGAAAATGAGGATTCTGCTCTTTACTGAGGTAAATTCTAGGCATTCCAACCTTGTAACATTTCTCTGCTTTTCTCACCGATGGTGCTCCATTGAAATCTACAGAGAACTGAATGTTGGTTAGACAGGCAGTTTCACAGGAAGAAACAAAGGTGGATACAAACCTTGTTTAGCTACTCCTTGGCTGTTCTGTAGACTGAAATGAAGTTTCAAATCCACTTTAGTGGAGGAGTGGACTAGTGGTTAGGGTGATGGACTTTGGTCTTGGGGAATTGAGAAACTGAGTTCAATTCCCACTTTAGACACAAACAGCTCTTTTTGACTCTGGGCAAGTAACACTATTTTCATGCTGGTTTGCTTCAAATTGTTATAATTCTACTTTAGGTATATTTTGTTCAGCACTTGAAAAGGAGGATTCTACTCTTTACTGAGGTAAATTCTAGGCATTCCAACCTTGTAACATTTCTCTGCTTTTCTCACCTATGGTGCTCCATTGATATCTACAGAGCACTGAATGTTGGTTAGACAGGCAGTTTCACAGGAAGAAACAGAGGTGTATGTAAAGATCTCCACTTAAGAAAATGCCAGTTACTTTGCGAACTTTTTGTTAGAGCTGCTGTTGTAAATTCAAAATCTGCTTTCATGCTGGTTTGCTTCCAAGTGTTATAATTCTACTTTAGATATATTTTGTTCAGCACTTGAAAAGGAGGATTCTGCTCTTTACTGAGGTAAATTCTAGGCATTCCAACCTTGTAACATTTCTCTGTTTTTCTCACCTATGGTGCTCCATTGAAATCTACAGAGCACTGAATGTTTGTTAGACTGGCAGTTTCATAGGAAGAAACAGAGGTGTATGTAAAGATCTCCACTTCAGAAAATGCCAGTTACTTTGCAAACCCTTTGTTAGAGCTGCTGTTGTAATTTCAAAATCTGCTTTCATGCTTTTGCTTCCAAGTGTTATAATTCTACTTTAGATATATTTTGTTCAGTACTTGAAAATGAGGATTCTGCTCTTTACTGAGACAAATTCTTGGCTTTCCAACCATGTAACATTTCTCTGCTTTTCTCACCATTGAAATCTACAGAGCACTGAATGTTTGTTACACTGGCAGTCTCATAGGAAGAAACAAAGTTGGATACAAACCTTGTTTAACTACTGCTTGGCTGTTCTGTAGACTGAAATGAAGTTTCAAATCATGAGTTCTTCAAAATGATCACCACTTTAGTGGAAGAGTGGACTAGTGGTTAGGGTGATGGACTTTGGTCTTGGGGAATTGAGAAACTGAGTTCAATTCCCACTTTAGACACAAACAGCTCTTTTTGACTCTGGGCAAGTAACACTATTTTCATGCTGGTTTGCTTCAAATTGTTATAATTCTACTTTAGGTATATTTTGTTCAGCACTTGAAAAGGAGGATTCTACTCTTTACTGAGGTAAATTCTAGGCATTCCAACCTTGTAACATTTCTCTGCTTTTCTCACCTATGGTGCTCCATTGATATCTACAGAGCACTGAATGTTGGTTAGACAGGCAGTTTCACAGGAAGAAACAGAGGTGTATGTAAAGATCTCCACTTCAGAAAATGCCAGTTACTTTGCAAACCCTTTGTTAGAGCTGCTGTTGTAATTTCAAAATCTGCTTTCATGCTTGTTTGCTTCCAAGTGTTATAATTCTACTTTAGATATATTTTGTTCAGTACTTGAAAATGAGGATTCTGCTCTTTACTGAGGTAAATTCTAGGCATTCCAACCTTGTAACATTTCTCTGTTTTTCTCACCTATGGTGCTCCATTGAAATCTACAGAGCACTGAATGTTTGTTAGACTGGCAGTTTCATAGGAAGAAACAGAGATGGATACAAACCTTGTATAGCTACTGCTTGGCTGTTCTGTAGACTGAAATTAAGTTTCAAATCATGAGATCTTCAAAAAGATCGCCACGTTAGTGGAGGAGTGGACTAGTGATGGACTGTGGTTTTGGCGAACTGAGAAACTGAGTTCAATTCCCACTTTAAACACAAACAGCTCTTTTTGACTCTGGGCAAGTAACACTATTTTCATGCTGGTTTGCTTCAAATTGTTATAATTCTACTTTAGATATATTTTGTTCAGTACTTGAAAATGAGGGTTCTGCTCTTTACTGAGGTAAATTCTAGGCATTCCAACCTTGTAACATTTCTCTGTTTTTCTCACCTATGGTGCTCCATTGAAATCTACAGAGCACTGAATGTTTGTTAGACTGGCAGTTTCATAGGAAGAAACAAAGGTGGATACAAACCTTGTTTAGCTACTCCTTGGCTGTTCTGTAGACTGAAATGAAGTTTCAAATCATGAGTTCTACAAAAAGATCACCACTTTAGTGGAGGAGTGGACTAGTGGTTAGGGTGATGGACTTTGGTCTTGGGGAATTGAGAAACTGAGTTCAATTCCCACTTTAGACACAAACAGCTCTTTTTGACTCTGGGCAAGTAACACTATTTTCATGCTGGTTTGCTTCAAATTGTTATAATTCTACTTTAGGTATATTTTGTTCAGCACTTGAAAAGGAGGATTCTACTCTTTACTGAGGTAAATTCTAGGCATTCCAACCTTGTAACATTTCTCTGCTTTTCTCACCTATGGTGCTCCATTGATATCTACAGAGCACTGAATGTTGGTTAGACAGGCAGTTTCACAGGAAGAAACAGAGGTGTATGTAAAGATCTCCACTTCAGAAAATGCCAGTTACTTTGCAAACCCTTTGTTAGAGCTGCTGTTGTAATTTCAAAATCTGCTTTCATGCTTTTGCTTCCAAGTGTTATAATTCTACTTTAGATATATTTTGTTCAGTACTTGAAAATGAGGATTCTGCTCTTTACTGAGACAAATTCTTGGCTTTCCAACCTTGTAACATTTCTCTGCTTTTCTCACCATTGAAATCTACAGAGCACTGAATGTTTGTTAGACTGGCAGTCTCATAGGAAGAAACAAAGTTGGATACAAACCTTGTTTAACTACTGCTTGGCTGTTCTGTAGACTGAAATGAAGTTTCAAATCATGAGTTCTTCAAAATGATCACCACTTTAGTGGAAGAGTGGAGTAGTGGTTAGGGTGTTGGACTTTGGTTTTGGGGAACTGAGAAACTGAGTTCAATTCCCTCTTTAGACACAAACAGCTCTTTTTGACTCTGGGCAAGTAACACTATTTTCATGCTGATTTGCTTCCAAGTGTTATAATTCTACTTTAGATATATTTTGTTCAGTACTTGAAAATGAGGATTCTGCTCTTTACTGAGGTAAATTCTAGGCATTCCAACCTTGTAACATTTCTCTGCTTTTCTCACCGATGGTGCTCCATTGAAATCTACAGAGAACTGAATGTTTGTTAGACTGGCAGTTTCATAGGAAGAAACAGAGATGGATACAAACCTTGTTTAGCTACTGCTTGGCTGTTCTGTAGACTGAAATTAAGTTTCAAATCATGAGCTCTTCAAAAAGATCGCCACGTTAGTGGAGGAGTGGACTGTGGTTTTGGCGAACTGAGAAACTGAGTTCAATTCCCACTTTAAACACAAACAGCTCTTTTTGACTCTGGGCAAGTAACACTATTTTCATGCTGGTTTGCTTCAAATTGTTATAATTCTACTTTAGATATATTTTGTTCAGTACTTGAAAATGAGGGTTCTGCTCTTTACTGAGGTAAATTCTAGGCATTCCAACCTTGTAACATTTCTCTGTTTTTCTCACCTATGGTGCTCCATTGAAATC
Organism: Microcaecilia unicolor; assembly: GCF_901765095.1. NCBI lineage: Eukaryota > Metazoa > Chordata > Amphibia > Gymnophiona > Siphonopidae > Microcaecilia > Microcaecilia unicolor. Next base: position 8,702 of record NW_021963095.1, on the reverse strand, counting down.
TACAGAGCACTGAATGTTTGTTAGACTGGCAGTTTCATAGGAAGAAACAAAGGTGGATACAAACCTTGTTTAGCTACTCCTTGGCTGTTCTGTAGACTGAAAGGAAGTTTCAAATCATGAGTTCTTCAAAAAGATCACCACTTTAGTGGAGGAGTGGACTAGTGGTTAGGGTGATGGACTTTGGTCTTGGGGAATTGAGAAACTGAGTTCAATTCCCACTTTAGACACAAACAGCTCTGTTTCACTCTTGGCAAGTAACACTATTTTCATGCTGGTTTGCTTCAAATTGTTATAATTCTACTTTAGATATATTTTGTTCAGTACTTGAAAAGGAGGATTCTACTCTTTACTGAGGTAAATTCTAGGCATTCCAACCTTGTAACATTTCTCTGCTTTTCTCACCTATGGTGCTCCATTGATATCTACAGAGCACTGAATGTTGGTTAGACAGGCAGTTTCACAGGAAGAAACAGAGGTGTATGTAAAGATCTCCACTTCAGAAAATGCCAGTTACTTTGCAAACCCTTTGTTAGAGCTGCTGTTGTAATTTCAAAATCTGCTTTCATGCTTGTTGCTTCCAAGTGTTATAATTCTACTTTAGATATATTTTGTTCAGTACTTGAAAATGAGGATTCTGCTCTTTACTGAGACAAATTCTTGGCTTTCCAACCTTGTAACATTTCTCTGCTTTTCTCACCATTGAAATCTACAGAGCACTGAATGTTTGTTAGACTGGCAGTTTCATAGGAAGAAACAGAGATGGATACAAACCTTGTATAGCTACTGCTTGGCTGTTCTGTAGACTGAAATTAAGTTTCAAATCATGAGATCTTCAAAAAGATCATCACTTTAGTGGAGGAGTGGACTAGTGGTTTGGGTGATGGACTGTGGTCTTGAGAAACTGAGTTCAATTCTCACTTTAGACACAAACAGCTCTGTTTCACTCTGGGCAAGTAACACTATTTTCATGCTGGTTTGCTTCAAATTGTTATAATTCTACTTTAGATATATTTTGTTCAGTACTTGAAAATGAGGATTCTGCTCTTTACTGAGGTAAATTCTAGGCATTCCAACCTTGTAACATTTCTCTGCTTTTCTCACCGATGGTGCTCCATTGAAATCTACAGAGAACTGAATGTTGTTAGACTGGCAGTTTCATAGGAAGAAACAGAGATGGATACAAACCTTGTTTAGCTACTGCTTGGCTGTTCTGTAGACTGAAATTAAGTTTCAAATCATGAGCTCTTCAAAAAGATCGCCACGTTAGTGGAGGAGTGGACTAGTGATGGACTGTGGTTTTGGCGAACTGAGAAACTGAGTTCAATTCCCACTTTAAACACAAACAGCTCTTTTTGACTCTGGGCAAGTAACACTATTTTCATGCTGGTTTGCTTCAAATTGTTATAATTCTACTTTAGATATATTTTGTTCAGTACTTGAAAATGAGGGTTCTGCTCTTTACTGAGGTAAATTCTAGGCATTCCAACCTTGTAACATTTCTCTGTTTTCTCACCTATGGTGCTCCATTGAAATCTACAGAGCACTGAATGTTTGTTAGACTGGCAGTTTCATAGGAAGAAACAAAGGTGGATACAAACCTTGTTTAGCTACTCCTTGGCTGTTCTGTAGACTGAAATGAAGTTTCAAATCATGAGTTCTTCAAAAAGATCACCACTTTAGTGGAGGAGTGGACTAGTGGTTAGGGTGATGGACTTTGGTCTTGGGGAATTGAGAAACTGAGTTCAATTCCCACTTTAGACACAAACAGCTCTGTTTCACTCTTGGCAAGTAACACTATTTTCATGCTGGTTTGCTTCAAATTGTTATAATTCTACTTTAGATATATTTTGTTCAGTACTTGAAAAGGAGGATTCTACTCTTTACTGAGGTAAATTCTAGGCATTCCAACCTTGTAACATTTCTCTGCTTTTCTCACCTATGGTGCTCCATTGATATCTACAGAGCACTGAATGTTGGTTAGACAGGCAGTTTCACAGGAAGAAACAGAGGTGTATGTAAAGATCTCCACTTCAGAAAATGCCAGTTACTTTGCAAACCCTTTGTTAGAGCTGCTGTTGTAATTTCAAAATCTGCTTTCATGCTTGTTGCTTCCAAGTGTTATAATTCTACTTTAGATATATTTTGTTCAGTACTTGAAAATGAGGATTCTGCTCTTTACTGAGACAAATTCTTGGCTTTCCAACCTTGTAACATTTCTCTGCTTTTCTCACCATTGAAATCTACAGAGCACTGAATGTTTGTTAGACTGGCAGTCTCATAGGAAGAAACAAAGTTGGATACAAACCTTGTTTAACTACTGCTTGGCTGTTCTGTAGACTGAAATGAAGTTTCAAATCATGAGTTCTTCAAAATGATCACCACTTTAGTGGAGGAGTGGACTAGTGGTTTGGGTGATGGACTGTGGTCTTGAGAAACTGAGTTCAATTCTCACTTTAGACACAAACAGCTCTGTTTCACTCTGGGCAAGTAACACTATTTTCATGCTGGTTTGCTTCAAATTGTTATAATTCTACTTTAGATATATTTTGTTCAGTACTTGAAAATGAGGATTCTGCTCTTTACTGAGGTAAATTCTAGGCATTCCAACCTTGTAACATTTCTCTGCTTTTCTCACCGATGGTGCTCCATTGAAATCTACAGAGAACTGAATGTTGGTTAGACAGGCAGTTTCACAGGAAGAAACAAAGGTGTATGTAAAGATCTCCACTTCAGAAAATGCCAGTTACTTTGCAAACTCTTTGTTAGAGCTGCTGTTGTAAATTCAAAATCTGCTTTCATGCTGGTTTGCTTCCAAGTGTTATAATTCTACTTTAGATATATTTTGTTCAGTACTTAAAATTAGGATTCTGCTCTTTACTGAGGTAAATTCTAGGCATTCCAACCTTGTAACATTTCTCTGTTTTTCTCACCTATGGTGCTCCATTGAAATCTACAGAGCACTGAATGTTTGTTAGACTGGCAATTTCATAGGAAGAAACAGAGATGGATACAAACCTTGTTTAGCTACTGATTGGCTGTTCTGTAGACTGAAATTAAGTTTGAAATCATGAGCTCTTCAAAAAGATCGCCACGTTAGTGGAGGAGTGGATTAGTGATGGACTGTGGTTTTGGCGAACTGAGAAACTGAGTTCAATTCCCACTTTAACACAAACAGCTCTTTTTGACTCTTGGCAAGTAACACTATTTTCATGCTGGTTTGCTTCAAATTGTTATAATTCTACTTTAGATATATTTTGTTCAGTACTTGAAAATGAGGGTTGTGCTCTTTACTGAGGTAAATTCTAGGCATTCCAACCTTGTAACATTTCTCTGTTTTTCTCACCTATGGTGCTCCATTGAAATCTACAGAGCACTGAATGTTTGTTAGACTGGCAGTTTCATAGGAAGAAACAGAGATGGATACAAACCTTGTATAGCTACTGCTTGGCTGTTCTGTAGACTGAAATTAAGTTTCAAATCATGAGATCTTCAAAAAGATCATCACTTTAGTGGAGGAGTGGACTAGTGGTTTGGGTGATGGACTGTGGTCTTGAGAAACTGAGTTCAATTCTCACTTTAGACACAAACAGCTCTGTTTCACTCTGGGCAAGTAACACTATTTTCATGCTGGTTGCTTCAAATTGTTATAATTCTACTTTAGATATATTTTGTTCAGTACTTGAAAAGGAGGATTCTACTCTTTACTGAGGTAAATTCTAGGCATTCCAACCTTGTAACATTTCTCTGCTTTTCTCACCTATGGTGCTCCATTGAAATCTACAGAGCACTGAATGTTTGTTAGACTGGCAGTTTCATAGGAAGAAACAGAGATGGATACAAACCTTGTATAGCTACTGCTTGGCTGTTCTGTAGACTGAAATTAAGTTTCAAATCATGAGATCTTCAAAAAGATCATCACTTTAGTGGAGGAGTGGACTAGTGGTTTGGGTGATGGACTGTGGTCTTGAGAAACTGAGTTCAATTCTCCCTTTAGACACAAACAGCTCTGTTTCACTCTGGGCAAGTAACACTATTTTCATGCTGGTTTGCTTCAAATTGTTATAATTCTACTTTAGATATATTTTGTTCAGTACTTGAAAATGAGGATTCTGCTCTTTACTGAGGTAAATTCTAGGCATTCCAACCTTGTAACATTTCTCTGCTTTTCTCACCGATGGTGCTCCATTGAAATCTACAGAGAACTGAATGTTTGTTAGACTGGCAGTTTCATAGGAAGAAACAGAGATGGATACAAACCTTGTTTAGCTACTGCTTGGCTGTTCTGTAGACTGAAATTAAGTTTCAAATCATGAGCTCTTCAAAAAGATCGCCACGTTAGTGGAGGAGTGGACTAGTGATGGACTGTGGTTTTGGCGAACTGAGAAACTGAGTTCAATTCCCACTTTAAACACAAACAGCTCTTTTTGACTCTGGGCAAGTAACACTATTTTCATGCTGGTTTGCTTCAAATTGTTATAATTCTACTTTAGATATATTTTGTTCAGTACTTGAAAATGAGGGTTCTGCTCTTTACTGAGGTAAATTCTAGGCATTCCAACCTTGTAACATTTCTCTGTTTTTCTCACCTATGGTGCTCCATTGAAATCTACAGAGCACTGAATGTTTGTTAGACTGGCAGTTTCATAGGAAGAAACAAAGGTGGATACAAACCTTGTTTAGCTACTCCTTGGCTGTTCTGTAGACTGAAAGGAAGTTTCAAATCATGAGTTCTTCAAAAAGATCACCACTTTAGTGGAGGAGTGGACTAGTGGTTAGGGTGATGGACTTTGGTCTTGGGGAATTGAGAAACTGAGTTCAATTCCCACTTTAGACACAAACAGCTCTGTTTCACTCTTGGCAAGTAACACTATTTTCATGCTGGTTTGCTTCAAATTGTTATAATTCTACTTTAGATATATTTTGTTCAGTACTTGAAAAGGAGGATTCTACTCTTTACTGAGGTAAATTCTAGGCATTCCAACCTTGTAACATTTCTCTGCTTTTTCTCACCTATGGTGCTCCATTGATATCTACAGAGCACTGAATGTTGGTTAGACAGGCAGTTTCACAGGAAGAAACAGAGGTGTATGTAAAGATCTCCACTTCAGAAAATGCCAGTTACTTTGCAAACCCTTTGTTAGAGCTGCTGTTGTAATTTCAAAATCTGCTTTCATGCTTGTTGCTTCCAAGTGTTATAATTCTACTTTAGATATATTTTGTTCAGTACTTGAAAATGAGGATTCTGCTCTTTACTGAGGCAAATTCTTGGCTTTCCAACCTTGTAACATTTCTCTGCTTTTCTCACCATTGAAATCTACAGAGCACTGAATGTTTGTTAGACTGGCAGTCTCATAGGAAGAAACAAAGTTGGATACAAACCTTGTTTAACTACTGCTTGGCTGTTCTGTAGACTGAAATGAAGTTTCAAATCATGAGTTCTTCAAAATGATCACCACTTTAGTGGAGGAGTGGACTAGTGGTTTGGGTGATGGACTGTGGTCTTGAGAAACTGAGTTCAATTCTCACTTTAGACACAACAGCTCTGTTTCACTCTGGGCAAGTAACACTATTTTCATGCTGGTTTGCTTCAAATTGTTATAATTCTACTTTAGATATATTTTGTTCAGTACTTAAAATTAGGATTCTGCTCTTTACTGAGGTAAATTCTAGGCATTCCAACCTTGTAACATTTCTCTGTTTTTCTCACCTATGGTGCTCCATTGAAATCTACAGAGCACTGAATGTTTGTTAGACTGGCAGTTTCACAGGAAGAAACAGAGGTGTATGTAAAGATCTCCACTTCAGAAAATGCCAGTTACTTTGCAAACCCTTTGTTAGAGCTGCTGTTGTAATTTCAAAATCTGCTTTCATGCTTGTTGCTTCCAAGTGTTATAATTCTACTTTAGATATATTTTGTTCAGTACTTGAAAATGAGGATTCTGCTCTTTACTGAGACAAATTCTTGGCTTTCCAACCTTGTAACATTTCTCTGCTTTTCTCACCATTGAAATCTACAGAGCACTGAAGAAACAGAGATGGATACAAACCTTGTTTAGCTACTGCTTGGCTGTTCTGTAGACTGAAATTAAGTTTCAAATCATGAGCTCTTCAAAAAGATCGCCACGTTAGTGGAGGAGTGGACTAGTGATGGACTGTGGTTTTGGCGAACTGAGAAACTGAGTTCAATTCCCACTTTAAACACAAACAGCTCTTTTTGACTCTGGGCAAGTAACACTATTTTCATGCTGGTTTGCTTCAAATTGTTATAATTCTACTTTAGATATATTTTGTTCAGTACTTGAAAATGAGGGTTCTGCTCTTTACTGAGGTAATTCTAGGCATTCCAACCTTGTAACATTTCTCTGTTTTTCTCACCTATGGTGCTCCATTGAAATCTACAGAGCACTGAATGTTTGTTAGACTGGCAGTTTCATAGGAAGAAACAAAGGTGGATACAAACCTTGTTTAGCTACTCCTTGGCTGTTCTGTAGACTGAAATGAAGTTTCAAATCATGAGTTCTACAAAAAGATCACCACTTTAGTGGAGGAGTGGACTAGTGGTTAGGGTGATGGACTTTGGTCTTGGGGAATTGAGAAACTGAGTTCAATTCCCACTTTAGACACAAACGGCTCTTTTTGAATCTGGGCAAGTAACACTATTTTCATGCTGGTTTGCTTCAAATTGTTATAATTCTACTTTAGGTATATTTTGTTCAGCACTTGAAAAGGAGGATTCTACTCTTTACTGAGGTAAATTCTAGGCATTCCAACCTTGTAACATTTCTCTGCTTTTCTCACCTATGGTGCTCCATTGATATCTACAGAGCACTGAATGTTGGTTAGACAGGCAGTTTCAAAGGAAGAAACAGAGGTGTATGTAAAGATCTCCACTTCAGAAAATGCCAGTTACTTTGCAAACCCTTTGTTAGAGCTGCTGTTGTAATTTCAAAATCTGCTTCATGCTTGTTTGCTTCCAAGTGTTATAATTCTACTTTAGATATATTTTGTTCAGTACTTGAAAATGAGGATTCTGCTCTTTACTGAGACAAATTCTTGGCTTTCCAACCTTGTAACATTTCTCTGCTTTTTCTCACCATTGAAATCTACAGAGCACTGAATGTTTGTTAGACTGGCAGTCTCATAGGAAGAAACAAAGTTGGATACAAACTTGTTTAACTACTGCTTGGCTGTTCTGTAGACTGAAATGAAGTTCAAATCATGAGTTCTTCAAAAAGCGCCACGTTAGTGGAAGAGTGGACTAGTGGTTAGGGTGTTGGACTTTGGTTTTGGGGAACTGAGAAACTGAGTTCAATTCCCTCTTTAGACACAAACAGCTCTTTTTGACTCTGGGCAAGTAACACTATTTTCATGCTGATTTGCTTCCAAGTGATATAATTCTACTTTAAATATATTTTGTTCAGTACTTGAAAATGAGGATTCTGCTCTTTACTGAGGTAAATTCTAGGCATTCCAACCTTGTAACATTTCTCTGTTTTTCTCACCTATGGTGCTCCATTGAAATCTACAGAGCACTGAATGTTTGTTAGACTGGCAGTTTCATAGGAAGAAACAGAGATGGATACAAACCTTGTATAGCTACTGCTTGGCTGTTCTGTAGACTGAAATTAAGTTTCAAATCATGAGATCTTCAAAAAGATCATCACTTTAGTGGAGGAGTGGACTAGTGGTTTGGGTGGATGGACTGTGGTCTTGAGAAACTGAGTTCAATTCTCCCTTTAGACACAAACAGCTCTGTTTCACTCTGGGCAAGTAACACTATTTTCATGCTGGTTTGCTTCAAATTGTTATAATTCTACTTTAGATATATTTTGTTCAGTACTTGAAAATGAGGATTCTGCTCTTTACTGAGGTAAATTCTAGGCATTCCAACCTTGTAACATTTCTCTGCTTTTCTCACCGATGGTGCTCCATTGAAATCTACAGAGAACTGAATGTTGGTTAGACAGGCAGTTTCATAGGAAGAAACAAAGGTGGATACAAACCTTGTTTAGCTACTCCTTGGCTGTTCTGTAGACTGAAATGAAGTTTCAAATCCACTTTAGTGGAGGAGTGGACTAGTGGTTAGGGTGATGGACTTTGGTCTTGGGAATTGAAAAACTGAGTTCAATTCCCACTTTAGACACAACAGCTCTTTTGACTCTGGGCAAGTAACACTATTTTCATGCTGGTTTGCTTCAAATTGTTATAATTCTACTTTAGGTATATTTTGTTCAGCACTGAAAAGGAGGATTCTACTCTTTACTGAGGTAAATTTAGGCATTCCAAACTTGTAACATTTCTCTGCTTTTCTCACCTATGGTGCTCCATTGAAATCTACAGAGCACTGAATGTTTGTTAGACTGGCAGTTCATAGGAAGAAACAAAGGTGGATACAAACCTTGTTTAGCTACTCCTTGGCTGTTCTGTAGACTGAAATGAAGTTTCAAATCATGAGTTCTTCAAAAAGATCACCACTTTAGTGGAGGAGTGGACTAGTGGTTAGGGTGATGGACCTTGGTCTTGGGGAACTGAGAAACTGAGTTCAATTCCCACTTTAGACACAAACAGCTCTTTGACTCTGGGCAAGTAACACTATTTCATGCTGGTTTGCTTCAAATTGTTATAATTCTACTTTAGGTATATTTTGTTCAGCACTTGAAAAGGAGGATTCTACTCTTACTGAGGTAAATTCTAGGCATTCC